>NC_134041.1:25274137-25565787 GCF_965140245.1 Athene noctua
TATTTAATTTATATTATTTGTACAGCAGAAAATGTAGTCACGTTCAGGCAAAAATCATCACAAATTCCTCTTACAAATGTATGCAAGGAGTAAGTATGTCTATCACACACCAGACAAACAGGTACTCAGCATCATTTAATTGCCAAATATTAAAAAAACCAACCAAACAAACAACCCTCAAGCAAAGAGTGAAGTAAAAAAAGGAAAGGTGTGAGTGAATTAAAGCATGAACTGCTTTGCTTTTCCTAATGAAGGATATGGTACTTCTCAAATTAAAAAAAACCCCTACATAAATATTTTTAAAATGTCAGAAAAATATAATTTTACACTGTCCAGAATGTTCACCCTTAGAATGTCTGTAATCTTCGAACGCTATTAATTTGCCTAAATAGATTTTACACACACATACCCCACCCACGCTATGTGGGTTGGTGATCACAGTCTTACTTGTGTCTGTGTGATCCTACATGCAAAGTACAGATTGTAAATACTGTATATATCACACACAAACATTATCTACAGAAATATGCACACAGATGACATCATTATAGTCTTACCTATTATTTTATTTGGATTTAGTGAGATATACGGAGTAATATAACAATATTTATAAAGATTTAGCAAGTAGAGCATGCAAAATATACATGAGGTCCTACCCATACGTTTACATAGCCCATGGATAAGGATTCATTTTACCCACTTAGCTTTAGAAGAAAAGGCGGGGGATGGGG
Organism: Athene noctua; assembly: GCF_965140245.1. Classification (NCBI taxonomy): domain Eukaryota; kingdom Metazoa; phylum Chordata; class Aves; order Strigiformes; family Strigidae; genus Athene; species Athene noctua. Next base: position 25,274,869 of record NC_134041.1, read on the forward strand.
ACAGACCAGTTGAAAGCAATAAAGAGCAAGTTTGGTTGATTTTGTTTGTGGGGTTTTTGGGGGTTGTGGGTTGGGGTTTTTTTACACAAGGAAAAAAATTAGCAAGAGATTTGTTATTCCTGTAATATTATTTTGTACAAATTCCCTCTACTATTCACAGTTTAGTTTAACATTACGCTTAAGTTGTTGATGGTTTCAGATTATCACTGTAAGATTGATTAAAGAAACAACCAAACAGCTTTTGAAAATAATTTCTGAAAAATAATTATGAAAATTATTTCAGTAAGATAGCCTTCTTCAGTTGAGTCAGGTTTCCATTAAAACCCCAATCACTTTTTAAATGAAAATTGAAAAACAATCCATGAGAAATGCAGTGGGCAGCTTGGACTTTACTATATGTCAAGCATGCAGTCCAAGTAACATGTGCGTGAAGAAACATGCCTGAGAACATAAAACAAAGCACAGATTTTGGGACTGGCCAGGCAGACGTGTAAAAGGTCTGGTTTCAGCTCTGCAGCAAGACACTTTGTAGCCTTGGGCAAATCATTTAGCTGCCTGGCTTCTCGTCTATGTCCTATTAGTAGAATTCAAGTTTTGAATTTGTGATTATTATTGCGGGGTCAGCATTGAGATACCACAGCAAAGGGTACTGGAGACACCTCAGATGCTTGAAAAGAATATATAATTCCAGACAGAACAATAGTCTTTGTTGTTGTTATTGAATCAGGTCTTTTTTGGTGTGGTATTTTTATAACTAGACAAGATACAAAGCCTGTTTCTCAAGAGGCTCATGTAACTCAGTTCTAGCTTAATTTTCTCAAGTTTTTCATGTATATAAACATTTTCTTTTTTGCTAACATGAAAAAAAAGTCAGAATATAGGATAACTGTAAGATACAACTCCATTTGTAATGAATCTCTGTACTCAACAGAAAGTGCTGTCACGCAAGGCCTAACATTAAAATGCTGACTCCTGTAGAGTAATGGCTTGTTTAACAGACTGCCCCACGGTACCAATGAGACTAACTGCAGGCTAAAACGCTGCACTGTATGAAACCTGAGCCCTAAACATCCAGTATTTTTGCACCAAGGATCTGATCATGTAATGGCATCGAGGATATTCTTACTTTTAAAGCCTGAAGGCGATCTAGCAATACACTTCCATGCTCAAAGCTCAGCATGTGCTTAAAGCATAACGCTGAAATGCGTCTCTAATTTCTACAGAACCCTTTGCTATGAGAAGTAAATACCTTTGCTGTGTTTTTCCCCCTTCACTGGCAGTCATTACATTGTGCTCCCAGTTTCACCTTTCTGTTTTTATTGATGATTCTTTGATTTCCACCATTGAACAGACCAAGTTAGAAACCCTTGGGCAATAACTCTAAAAATTACTGCACTGGAACATAAATCAGTGGGCCTGAAGTGATCATAAGATTTCACAGGTTTTTTAGGCTGCCATTTTGTGACTAATTGAAATGATGGTGTTGCATACGTGGAACTGAAAACTTTTTTTTCCTTCCGTGAGCAAATATGAGGGATCTCTGTTGAAAAGAAAAAAAAAAAAAAAATTCTGCTGAATGTTTCTGTTAATCAATATTCATGCACAGTATGAAACAAATACTCAGACTCTCAGCTATCTAGTGTCAGTGGTATTCAGGAGTTGGAAAAAATTAAGAAAAAGGCAATGTGGCAGATCTGCTGGTTATCTCGGCAGGCTGGCAGAAGGGCTGGAGTAGCAGGCAAGAAGGAAATATCCTGTGTGGAAGTACGGTCTCGTGCAGTGCTCAGAACAAGAAGAGGAAGTCAGCAAAATGGGCATGGTTACATGAAATTGATGGGCTGTATTTCACCAGCTTATTTTTACTGTCAAGGCTCCAGACTATATTAGGAGTCTATCCTGTCCCTTAAGCTAGGGGATGTGGATAATGGGATCAGATAAAATGATTAAAGTCAGTTTGGTCTCATGATTTCAGCTACTAAGTGTAATAGATGCAAAACTAAAAGACTTAATTGTATGATAAAAGTACAAAAACCTCTTTGTGTTTTACCTCTACATTTTTCCAGTTTAGAGAAACTAATGAGGGTTGGGGGGGGGGGTTGATTTAAAAAAATCAAAGGGAAGCAAAATTATTATTTTCTTGCAGCATCCCAGTTGAAACTGGTTTCATCTATACAAACAAACCGAGAAGTTGCTGTAAAACCAAATTTTATACTATATACCATGAGATATTGTACATAAAGTCTCTGGTTAAGAAGCTTCAGAAAAAAGGATGTATTTGTGTAGTTTACAGAGTTTGATAACTGCCTTTTTTTTAGAAATAGAAATCTGATAATTCTGCAGAATGTCTTATTCATACACTGAGTTTGTGCTACTGTCTTCCAGCATTATTTTTAGTTGATTTCAAATGACTTTTCTAAGAGGATAATTTGCAAAAAAAGAGAATTAAAAAATATAGTAAGTGCACTGAATGACAACAGTGAAGAAAAGTAGTTCCCAAGGTTGATTAAAAGTACTAGAAAGGGTTAAAATTTCAGATCTTTATGCAAGAATTAAAAATGAAAGGAGAGTTAAAAAAGGGGGAGAAGGGGGGAAGAGCTAAGCTGGTGACTTGAGTGTATTTATGGATTACTATGTCCTGAAAAGAAGAAAACCAGAGTTGTAAGATGACACTGCAGGGGTTGTCTGGACTTTTCACCGAGTGTAAAGTCTGTTTAGTCAGTGTCTTAATGCCTAATGCTGACCTTTGCCCTCTTCACTCCTCCCTGCTCCAGGTGCAACATTTTTGCAAGTGCTTTAACATTATTGGAAAGTTTCTGCAGGTTTCACAGGCTGCAAAGTGCACAGAGCATTTTACACAGCAACATCCCTTACTCACACCCAATATTAAGGCATAGCACTTTTTTTTAACCCGAAGTACACACAATGATTTGTTTTACACATTTTCCCTTATTAGTTATTACTGCATTAAATTAATAAAAACAAAAACTTCTTTGTAAGGGTATTCCAGTTGCATAATTCTATACAAGATACAAGATTAAGTTTAAACTCATGTCACATACTCCCCAGCACTGTGAATTATAGCAGGAGTATGCAACATATGCCAGCAACGCTATTGATCTCTCTTAAATTAATTCTCTTTGCTATGGAAATGGGAGACAAAAACAGAACCCATTGCTACAAAACAGCCAATGCACTTCAGCTGATTTTCCTCAGAAGTAAATTGATTTCTTGTACCGTTATTAATTATATTGAGACTGATATAATTTTAAAAGAAAAACACAACAGACTAATAATAAAAAGAGCTAAACTAAATAAGGTCTGGATAATTTCAATTTTGATTTACAAAAATAAGGAGTGTAGTAAAATTTATATTAAATAGAAGATGCTATAAGTTCTGCAGTTGTTAGTGATGCAGATAATATAAAAGACAGCACATGCATACGTAATGTTTGTTCACCTATGCCTTATATTTAGTAGATGGTTGCTAAGATTTTTGAGGGCTCGCAATTTGACTTTGTTGGGGAGAAAGGCTAAGCTGGGTATCAACATCTTTGAGACCGTTACAGATTTCATGTTGTTTCTGAAAAGCCTATCAATGGGCATTTCCTGCCGCTGTGGGCAAGGAACCCATTTTCCCTATTTCATGTTATGCTGCAGGACTGACGGCTTTATCAGATGTGGACCTGGCATTTAAGATCCATAAGTTTTCCAGAACATGATATCATGTACTAAAATGCACTCTCTACAACTGCAGTATAAAGCTTACTGGAAATACATGACTACCCAGTAGATGTTTCCTGCACTTTGTGATCTATTCCAGCTAACTATGCCTAAAAAAATTTAGAAGTTATGATTTAGACATTTAAAAGCTTTAAATAACTCACTTCCCCCACATTCCTTCCTCACAGAGCTATGCTGTGAAATGTTCATTAGTCTGAAGGAAAAAAGGAAAAGGATTGGTTTAAAATAGATGAATAGCAGCAGGTAGTCTTTATGGAGAACCTTACCAGTCAGAACTGTGTAGGCAGAATAACCAAGGATATCACCTCTTCTAGGTACAGCATTACTTCAAGGTAATGACGTCTGATGAGGGTTTATGTTTAGGGAACTTCCATGACAGAAATGTGTTTGAATCTAGATTAAAGCGTTTATTTTACTGGATTGTCTCAGATATGACAAGCAGCTTGCAGTATACTGTGTCTTTCTAAAAGAGTATTTTGTTGTTTCCCTATGACACCTATTTTATCTGTAATATTTCTATAATATATCTATAATATTCCCTATGACATCTTCATTATCTAGATAGTTTTAAGGGGTTTGGTTTTGGAGAAGGTTTTTTTCTTTAAAAGAAATTATGGATCTCGCTATACTAGTTTATTCTAGGAGTAGGCACAGGACAAGGGATTAAAATATTTTGGAAAGTGCCCTGAAACAGTTTTCTTATGTTCTTTGATTTCATTTGTAACATTTGGACTACAAGAGAATCAAGTAAAAAAATGAAATGTTGTTTATTGCATGACAGACTATTTGTAGAGCTGGGCAGCTTTATCTCAGCACAAAGAGTTCTCCTGTTCACAGCACAGCTGCTAACAACTCATCAACGCTCCTTGTTTAAGAGTAGGGTACAATTAGAAGTCAAAACTTGAAAGCAACCTGAAATATTATTATTGTAGTAAACCATGCAACTGGATTTGATTTCTAGTCAGCCTGTATGCTGTTGCTCCTGACACTATTTACAAGACATATTTAGTGCAGGTGGTACTCTCCTTAATTTCAGTGAAGGTCAAGTGTACTTGTCATAATTGTATTTTTTTGCACAGCTGAGAATTCAACTACTTCTGTAGACTGAAAACAGACATTGTTTCTGTGAAGGAAACACACAGCACTGAAGAGCTGAACTTGAAATAAACAGAATGAAGTAATTTTTTTGCACTGTTTTCTCCTACTAGCTCATCAGGATCATCACTTTTGAGGTTGCTGTGTATCAGTGGAAGCAGCCATTTGGGTACTTACACTTACAGAACTTCAGAATTCTTTGTCTGGAAAAAGCAGTTTCATTTGTCTTGCTTTAGATGGATATTATGAATCTTTTTCAGGACTGCAATCTGAGATGCAGTTCTTGTAATGTTTGTAAATGACTGATTTTACAATATATTTGCAAGTATAAAATTGAATAAAACTGAAATTAGTCAAGTTTCTAATTTAAACAGAGAAAAAATAGATAACAAAAATATAAATTCATTTAGTCTTCTGCTATTTTGGAATATCAAAATCATGTCTTTCAGGGAAGACTCATATAAGGCTTATTCTCTGTAAATTCCAAACTAATTTGTTACAACTGTTACACACCATACCATATCTCTAAGAAAAAACCCCAGCATGGTAGAAGTAGGATACTATTCTTTTGTCTTGACTCATTTACACTTATGAATTATCAGTTCCTTCTACATGCAATAAGTGTGTCTGAAATACAGGAAATTGTCCATTGAACCTGCTTTTTCTGCGAATATGTATTTCCCTCATCCTCTAACTTAAAATAATTTCTAATGCCTTCACTACACATTTTACATGAAGAAAGGAAATTAAACCATCTTTGAATTGTGCTTGGTTTTAAAGTTCTTTTCCATGTTAGTTGAAACAAGCCATAAAAAACAAACAAACAAGCAAAACCCCCAAGAAAACAGGTGACTCCTTTTGTAATTCTTGTAGAATCATAGAATGATTTGGGTTGGAAGCTCTAGTTCCAAACCCCCTGCCTTTGGGAAGGTTATATAATACTTTGGTCTTGCATAACACTTCAAATACAGTTTTCTTCCAGTAAACTACTCCTTAATATGCCATAGACATGGAAAAGAAGAAATCCTTCCTTCCAGATCCTGTGCACTGTAAGGATCAGAGCTCAGGTGTGCTCCAGAGCATCAGTTCACAAAATTCTAAAACTAGAGACAGAGTCCCAGTGTGAATTCCATTCGCTGGTGAGCTGCTTCTCACCCGTCTCTTCTACCCCCATCCAATCTGCTTCTTTAAACCACTCTGCCTTGAATAGCTGTATTCCTCTGAAAATAGTGTGCACGATGTAAAGATGTAAAAATTGGAACTGGTTGCCGTAAATATGAAAAGTTACTCTAGATAGGATGAAATTTTTAAATTTTACTTAAAAGCATAAATGCAAGCAAAATAGTGCCTTTTTGTGGGGCAGTTCACTTTTAACGATACATAAATATTTTTACTAAGTTGACACAAGGAAGATTAGGGCTTCAAATCTACATTTTCATTATTACTGGAAACCTCAAATAAATAGCCAGTTTACAATCTGATTAGTTTCTCTTTAATAAGTTGCCTACTTGTAAAATTAGAGACAACGATCCTTAAAACACAAAATAGTATGGTAAAGCAAGCATTGTCTTATGAAATTTCAGTAATTCAAAATATAGGACACCATTTCTTCAATCTCTGGGATTCATCAATTTTTTTTTTTTTCCCTAAATCCAAGCTTCCTCTTTCCTCACTCCCATACTTTATTTTTTTGTTTTATTTGTTTATTATTATTGTTTCAATGTTTTATTTTATGGTTAAATCCACATTTCAATTCTACAAAACACATCGTTAAAAAAAAGATGAAAAAAGATCCCTCTAACCAATATCCTCTGCCAGTTCTGTACATATGTTCAGGGAATAAAGTTTATGTAACTTCATTTCGAGAGTCATTCATCATGACTATTCTATTATTACCAGTATTCTAGTTGAATTTTGCAGGCCCAGTGGCACAATTTGGGTAACTTAAGATTTTTCCCATAAAAAAAATTAAAATCTATCTATTAGTCTTGTTAAAAAAAGAAGTGAAACCTGAGTTACTTGAAAAGCTGATAAAGTTCATGTCCTTTTCAAAGAGGAATTAGTAAGTTTTTATCTGAAAGACTGGTTTAAATTTGTACAAAACAAAAATTCCTGAACTTTAAGAAAGAAATCGGTCGAAGGAAAGAGGGACTAACACTGAATGTGTATCAAGTGCATGAATATATTTCCTGGTTCCATAACCATTTGAGTTGGTTTCCCAAGGAAGATGGCAACACACCCATACCCGTGCAGGTCGTTTTGTAGCATCTAGCATGGGGATCATATTTAGCATCATCCCAACACACTTCAATGGGTTAGGACCGTATCAAGTGTTTCCAGAACACTCGTGGTGGAAGGAGACTGGTGCCTTGCATAAAGAGGTTATGAGAAGATCAAGGCCATTGAAATCACCCGAGGGACTTGGCTTAATTGACAAACATTTTACTGTATTAAGACCTATCTGCTGGGTAACACACTATGCAGTGCCTATGTCTTGTCCCTTTCTTCCCTTCTTTGGGATTTACACAGAAAAGACAGCAATGATTTCCTGCTGGATGCCCTCAGAATTCACTGCATGTTTTGGACATTGCAAAGGGAGAGTAGACAGTGAAGAAAATGTGAGACTTTTATGGGAGAGGGGGTTGTGGCCTTTGGCTACAAGATCTTAATGAGCTTCCTGCTCCTTTTTTCCTTTGCTCTCTACAACAGGAGGTGGCAAGCGTAACGAAGACTAGAATTGTGCATTCCTCCTTGCCAAAGATTTGTCATCCAGTATTTTTAAATTTAGAAACTTAACTTGGCTGGCATTTCTTCTACTGCACAAATGTAAAATAAGTGAGGTTAACATAGCATGAAAGAGAAATGTGGGGGAGACCTACTTCTCAATTGTTCTGTTTGAAAACTCATACTTTATTTCATGACAAGCAATAAGATTTACTGAAAAAGGAATTCTGCATTGAAAGATATTGGGCATTCTTCATTATATGAGAATAGTTCTGAATGAAGACCTTCTGTATTGTTTTCCATTTCCTTAAGAAGGCCTCAGACTGTACCAGCTGTCTAAACATATTTACAATCTCTCCACACTGTTACAATCCCACTGTAGTGGAATTTGTGTAAGGGTCAAAGGTAGCATAACTGAAGAGTTTTTGTTTTGGTTTGTTTTTTAAGACACAAGAAGATAGCCATGCATTTTGTGCGAACATAGCTACACATGTAGCTGGCTCATTATAGAAACATTCGTTAATTGAATTTAGAGATACAACCTTTCTGAGTGACTGCTAACCATTTAGCAAACATTTTTTTTTCAGTTTAGTGCCAGTCGCTTTTCACTTACCTAGTGCCCTCTTTTTCTTTTTTTTTTTTCTTTGTAAGATGCTAGTTGAGCCACAAAAGCAAGTTCTGTATCTCCCAGTGTACTTGCCATGTTAATTTTACTTACTCATTTAAATTGGGAGAAATAAAGAAACATTTTGGATCAGATGATAAACCTACATCTGAAACCAGGAGCTAAGATGAGATCAGATCAAGCTTACCTAAAAGTATATACGGAATTACTGAATAACCAATATAATATATTTATCATTTGAATCAATTGCTCAGAATTTGACAGTTAATATCTTTTATGAAATTTCTATTTGGAGGATCCCTCCCCCATCCTCCAGGAAAGACATCTGGCTAGCACTGAATGGAGTTTAGTGTTTGAACATCCCATCTGGTTTCATCATGTTAACACATGATTCCAAGTCATTCAAGAAGTATGAACAATGGATATTGTATTCCATATAGTGCCATCTGGATTTAATCTTTAAAAGATGGTGGCACTGGAGAACTCAACTTTTAGTTAAAACTCAAAACATTTCATGTACTGAAAACTTATTTCCCATAGCCTCAGAAAAGTCTCACATTTTATCCTACTCTAAGAATGACAAGCAGATGTCTCCCTCATACAATGCCATTCTCATTCTTACATATCATATCTATCTTGATAAATCAAGAACACATTTCCTAAACATGGCAGTGAAAAGCAACATTAAGACAGACTTTTTCACAAGAATACTCATTATTTTCATCCTCAAATTACTTCCAGATTTCTTAAAAACAAATGCAGACATTTGCCATAAGGTAAATGGAGGTTGGGCACCTTTGCCTTCCAGAGCTGGTAACTCTACCTTTCACTGAGATTAACAAGACCTACAGAGTCTCTCTTCAAAACAAACGGTGAGTGTTTTCTTCAACAGACCAGCACTAATCTGTCTCAGTGATGCTGAAAGAACATCTCATTTCTCTCTATCCTCTTGAATAAAAATTCTACTTTCAGTTAATAACATTTCTTATTCAAACACTTCTTCCTTTACATTTATTTCTTCATAATGATGACTGACCCACTGTCTTGTAACATTGATCTTAACAGGTATTTTCTGTTAAAGGATCCCTAGTAGGAACAAATATTCAATAAGTGGCTTATTATAAAAAGTTAATAAAACTGATTTCAGACTGAAAGAGAATCATAGAAACTTCAAATGTAAACAGGTGTTTAAGTATTTACTAGCTGTCCTTTAAGCAGCCTAATAAAATTAGGTTGCTTCATTTGAGCACTTCAGAAAGTGCATGGATTTTATATGCTAGGGCAAGAAGATGAGGAAGTAAGTACAGTGATTTTGGAGTGAAAAGTCTTTTCAGTGGAATGGATTAGGGCAAGTATGCTTTAAAATTTACACAACGTGTTATCATGTAATTTTTATATCAGATTGCTGAATCTGAACTCACATTATATTTTTGGAGTTAAGATTCTAAAAGATTTGATTTCTCATCAGAAATCCCAGAAACTGTACCAGGAAGAGGGCCTGATTTATCCTGAAAAACGGTGAAGCTAGCGTCAGAGCTGTGTAACAAGACATTATAGATTTGGCTAATAAGAAAAGACAAAGAGAATTCTGTGGAGACTGATAAAGAAGATTAAATTACACCACCCAACTTTTTCTGACCTCTGTTGAAATGTATCCTTTCTTTAGTGTCACCATAATTACCAGCCAGCTCACAGGGTGTGAAGTAAGTTTGATAAAAGTGGACAAGAAAAGCAAAGTGGATGACATCAGAATTCTCACACACCGAAAACGAATTCTCAACACCGAAATTCTCAGCACCGAAATCAAAAGTATTTAAGAGGCTACTGATGATGCTTAAAAGATCATTTTGCATTCTCTGGAAAATCTGCTTGCCCACTCTATTCTTTCAGCTGACAAAACCTATCTAGAGGATCAGGACTGCTGTATTTGGAAACAGAAGGGGCAAAGGAGGAAAAACTGTGCTCCAGTTTACTTTATGGAAGTGAATGAGTTCCTTGTGGGAGGAACAGCAAAGCTAGGTTGCAGGTTAGTTGTATCAGTTGGAGATTTTATTTAAACCTATGGAGATACTGTTAAACCAGTGGATTACAAGGATTCAATAGTGTCACCTCTAGCTGATTACAGTAGGGAAACTACTGAACTCCCTAATTCATTATAAGAACTATAAAATGCAAGATTGGAATAGAGATGATCAAACTGCTGGTTTTAATATGGTGTCCCACAGTTCCTATCACCTTTAATGAGTAAATCATTAATATATTAGTGACTGTGTTCATTGATTACCACCTTGGTTTTACAGAACTAATAGAGAATTGTTTATTTCATTTGGCAATACTTCTGTAAACACTTTTCAAGTAATTCTGATTGAGTACTCATTCTGCACAGATTTATGCAACTATAGCAGACAGCCCATGTCAGAAAGTCTTCAATGTTCATTTGTCTAATTCAAGTACTCTGTCTAGAAAGGCATTGCTTTTGAGTATCCCAAACCTATTTATTCAGTTCCTTATGTTGGCAGGCACAGTCTCCAAAATACACAATACTCTTCTGTCTGTAATTATTAACATAGAAAATGTTAGGTACCTTCCTCCATCATCTGTAACACCTGAATTACTACAAGCACTTTTCATGCACTGAACAGAAAGAGGGACACTGAAAAAAGGGACTTTGGGAAACTAAAGTCCTAAACTGAGTCTGCCTGAAAGTACTTTTAAAAAATTTTAGATTTCTGTGCCCTTAAGGTATGAAAAACTTGCAAGATCCTTGCTTAAACAGAACTAAAACAAATTCTGTCTTCTAGAATTTAAGCAGTTGGTTAAATCTTGTTGGTTTCATATAAGTATTTTGAACCTGACTTTTTATATCGGAAGTGTTTGACTTCTCAAGACAAGACCTAGAGTTACAGTTGGTTCTGCTCATGATCGGTTTCACTTTAGATGTAGCAAGAGAAATACAAAGATGTAGCAAGAGCTTCCAAAAGGAGATAGAATTCATTCAAATGCTTTACTGTAAGTTGGACCATGCTGGCCTAGTTAGACAATACAAATTTGGTGCCAAATGATCCTTAAGATTAGCAGTACATCCATTTAAAAGGGCAGAAGTACTGTGCCTGATAGAACACTACATCAGTTCTCTGATTTGAGAGAAAGTATGGGATATTAATGGTGTTTTTTTAGTTCCTGAATGGAGTAAGGAGTATTTATTTTCTAGAACATTATATTCAATCATCTTGCTCCAACTTACAATGTTTAACTTAAAAAATATAGAATGCCTTCACAATTCTGTTCTGCACTGGGGGAGGAGTATCTCAGCAGTTTGATTTAAGTTTCAGAATTAAGAGAAAAATAAGTGGCTTTACTGAATGTATCTACTCTTGCTGGATATCTACATAGAGCTACCACCATTAACTGAAACTAACAGGTGGTTCTAATAGGCAATCTTGCAAGGGCAGTCTGAGTTCTAACTTGGACTTTGATTATTTGTAACTCATGGCTAGCCTTAAGGAGGCTCTAAGTGAGTTATGATCCAAATAACTAAATTAAAGCTTAAATCTCTTCTCCATTAATGTAAATAAGATATTTGTGCACTGCAGACATTTGAAATCTCAGTCTCTCCGTCTTGCTAACACAATCTTGTTTTCCACACATAAATGGCAAGCTGCCAGTCAGGGAAGTACACATGCTGCAATGCAAAGGAAAATAAGTAGATATGTCTGTATGTATTAACTACAAGTCAGAGTATTGTCTAGTGCAGCTGGAGTGAAAAACACTCCAAAAAAGCTAATTACAACTCCAGCCTTTTTTATTATAAGCAAAAGCTTTTGTGAGCTAGTTACATTCTTCACTGCATCTTATTTCTTGATTTTAAGTCTTTGTTTTTCTTCTTCCACTGATTCAAACTCTTGAAAATAAAATGATGTCAAAGCTATTAAAACAACAACAAAAAATGTTATAAGGTGGCAATTTATTGAACTATAGAACAAAGAACAAAATTCTCTTCATTCATTCCATTACCTCTACTGGTGAGCCTTTTGGTTGCTTTTAGCCATATGTAGAACACAATTCCAACATAAACGCTGGAATTTCATAAAATACCTAACAAACAAAACCTATTAGTACTGACTGAAACATTTTTATAAAGCTTTCTTTTCCCCTTCTTGGGGAATGAAAGTGCAAGTTACTGGTGAAGCCACCAGGAGACTCAGGTTCATCTGGGCTCTTGTTCAGATGCAGAATGATGTAATATGAGAAACTACTCTTTGCTCATTCCCTGACTGCCAGGCTGCGGGAAGGTATTTCCCTTCATTCATTCTACTGTTAAACAAAGCAAATTAAGACTATTTTGACACTTCTATAGAGTACAAAAATCTAGGCAATTCTATATGGTATATCATATAAACACAGTTTTACATCACCCTCAAAAGCTGGCATTAGTAATCTAGATCGGGATACCAGTGAAAAGATATGAAGTTAACAAAACTAAAAAAACCCATGTTTTCTCTCTATCTGTATTTTCTGTGCAGGTACTGTAAATATCTTAAACATCTGCAAGGTCACCATAATTGTTGAGCCTGCTAAAATAAAGATATAACCATAATTATATTTCATTCATCCTCCTCTCTAGTTAAGAATGAGAGACTTAGCATAACTAAATTCTGTGGGCTCTGTAATCTCTGCATGACTATGCTACATTCTCTCCTCATTAAATGCTTGGCATCTTCTTGTGCCACACTACTCAGCATAAGCTGCTTTTCTGTAATTCATAGACCACTTCTGTATAGGACCATTGCCATTTTTCATTTGCAAAAGCAACTATATGAAGTAATATAACTTTTGGAAATAGAAAAAATGTGTCCTACTTTTAACTTAACAGAAAGTGGCATTTCATCTTACAGCCTTGCCAGTGCACTTGTTAGTAATGTGATGTGATGTGTCATGTAGGTTGAAATGAATGTTTGCCTCAAGGATCAAGTGCCACTTCTCACCAAAAACGTAAGAAGATTTCACTTCATATTTGACTCTTGATTCACAAGTAGTGCAGTCTTTGAATATCAGTTTTTCTGTCAAACTGGAAGATGGTGATTCATGAAGTTAAACTTCATGTGAGGTTGTACCATTTTTAAAGAAAACTCCTTCAGAAAACATTTCAAAGGATTAAAAGGAAATTTATAGTCAAAACTAGATACATTGACTCCAAAATAGCTGTTTCCCATTCAGCAGCAAATCGACTGTTTTAGACGGATCTCTTAATTCTTCCCAAATTTCACTGAAATTTAATGTAGAACAGAACTAGTTTTTAACTCATAGTTTTGTGGACTGGAAAAAATTTCCTGCTTACCTGTGGTCATGAAATATTTATCAGTTTGCCAGTTGAAACAAAATATCAATGAATGCTATACGGGGATTCATTTCTATATGAGCAGGACTTCATACAAATTATCAATCTAGCATTCGGTGGTCACATGTATTCAATATAGTGAGTCATGTTATTTTATTTCACCCTCATACAAGCATAAAAACAATGTGGCCTCCTACCAAGTTTAATGTTATGGGCCAGAAGTACCTCAAAGTTGTTTGGCATAATTAACAACCCAGGATAGAACTAAATGTACTATTTGTGGGGAACTTTGCAAGAAATCCTACGTGCAACAGTACTTACTGCATAATTTCTATTAAATTGCTTTTAGTCCATTTTAGACAAGTGCAACTACTTATGTGAACTTTTCAAATTAAGTATCCAGTAAAACCATTTAATGAAAAATGAAAATGCCCTAACCAGTGCTCTAGATAATTTTAGTAATAGAACTATCACATCCCAGATCCAAATTGACCTTTCAGGTATTTTAAAAGAGAATTGTACTTGTTAAGAGGCATGCAGATTTATTCAGGGGAAGGTTGACTTTTGGACTTGGATTAGTGTAGTTCTGTGGCGGAAGACGAAAAGGGTTGAGAGAGTCAGCTCTGTATTTAAAATAGTTCTTTTGCTGCCAGAAGATTCCACTGTCACGAAACAGGTGGTACCTGGAACAAACCAGACAAGATAAAGTTCTTCTCAGCCTCTGCTTATGACCAGAGCTACGCAAATGCGTAGCTGATAAAAGGGCACTCGACAACATTTTCCTGGGTCTTTGAAACCTTCATCATAGTATTATAGATAACAAGGCTTAAGAGATGTTACTCTTGTTGAAAAGCATCTTCAACAATTATCAAAATTATGGCAGGCTGCCATTTTCTCATTCATGGAACTGTGTTGTTTGGTTGTCAGGAATTGCAGGGAACTTCTCACAGAGAAAACCTCTGGGTTTCTCAAGAGTTTGGCAGAATAGCCTCAATATTACCACAGCCTTCACATTCCATTTTAAATCTTTTAAGAGGGCTAGGAATACATTGGGGAAAAAAAAAATAGGGAATGCTTGAGAGGATCTGTAAAGATTGATCTGTTTGAGATATGGAATGAATAAAAAATGCTAGTAAGTACAAAAACTATATCCATTCTGAGATATCTTAATATTTAAGACAAATCCCATAAAATAAATTTCTCACTGCGAATCTTACTGCAAATCATCGACTTGCTTTTGTTGGCTTTTAACACTAGCAAGTTGCCTCACAAGACAAAAAAGTGCTGTTTTTTTATTAAAGTATCATAAAAAATAATATTGTCCAACAAAAGATATAGTTATTTCTTTACAAAGACAAAACCCCATTAAATTAGAAAGGATTCTATGATTAAAAGAGAGCTATACAAATATTTAACAAATATATATCCTTCGTCTATCAAGTGCAAGCCAATCATGGCTCTGTGCTTGGGAATAAAAGGTGGAGTCTGACTAAAATTTCTTCTGAGGTCAAATTTGATTGGATGGGAGACTCATCAAGGTTAGACATCTCCAGATTAAAAAAAGAAATAAAATAAAAAAATCAGTAATACTTGAATACACTGCTCTTAATATACTTCAGAGCGTTCTGGTAATTTAGGTTGTGGATTTTTTTATGATGGGGATTTTTATAGAATGTTCTCTATGCATTTTAATGTCGAAGGATCAGTATAAAAATTTTAAAGAAATAATCACTAAACAGATACATAATTACACATTTGAGAGGAAAAATGCTATTAATAGTCAATGAAAGTAACAAAAGGAATACAGAGCAGGTCTCAGTTTCCTGAGTACTGTTTGCATTTTCAGAGATAAACTTTTTCTAGAAGCATGCAAAATGCAGAATCATAGCACTCTTCTGCAATGTCAGAACTCAGTGTCATGAGGTACAATATTTTTTCTGGATACAGAATTATTTTTTTAAAATTCTAATTTTAAAAATTCTAAATTCTAAAATTAAAAAAAAAAAAAATTAAAAGAATTAAAATGAACTGTTAAAACCTCTTCAAAGAACCAACATCACTACAGCAGGCTATAGTATCTGCAGCATCAGTAACGCTTGCTAGGGCACACACTGTTCTGCCATCATTATCAGACCGACATGATGGAGGAACAGAATCAAAGGCCAAATTTTTTCAGCAAACCAAAACTCAGTGTAGAATAATATATGCCCCCATAGGTTATGACCTTATTGCAGGTGAAGAGCAGATTTAATTTCTGGAAGTGAAATAAGATGGAGAAGAAACACTGAAAAGTATTTCATGTCCTAACCTGAAGGCATGGAGCATTTACATGGTGATTTCTATATATGCTAATTTAATTAGTAAAATGAAGGCATTACGTACTATACTACTCAAAAGCAAGACTCACTACATGCAACAAAAAAATATTCAACATACTGTGAAGAAAATTATTTACTAAAAATTTCTTGTTGAATGGTATGATTTATGAACTCATGAAACAAGTTCGCTGTATCAGTTCCACTTTCTATACTAATTTTACTCAAGGAAAAAGCATTGTGCAGAGCTTGGCAAAAAAAGTATAAAAGTCTGTGGTTTTCTTATGTAACAAAACTCCCTTCCTGTATCATAAAGGAAGGCTTCTACTACACCTATGTCAAGTATACAAGCTAATAAATAAATAGAACTTTCAAAAAAGAAAAAAAGTGCTGGCTACTTACAAAAGACAATAGAACCTGCTGTTTGTGAGAATGGAAAATCATCCCCATTCAGGAAAAAAAGCAGTGGAAAAGGGAAGTATTCGTGGCCTTTATTCTGTCTCCCTAGATGCTTTACTATAAAAATAAAAAATACACTTATTTAACTGGTCACATTGTATTTAGTTTACTTGGGAGAAATAATGCTTATGGAAAGAAGCAGCCCAAGGTAGTGTCAAAATCGTTGAGAACATTTAAACAACAAAACAGAAATCCAGTTTCATCATCACATATTCCCATCTCCTGGCTTTTCAGAATAATACAGTGTTTGAAGGAATAAGAATATCATACACATTGATTTGATGAGTCTGAGCTTAAACTAGGACATCAAGAAATAATAATAGCAGCAGGTATTCCCTTACTCTTCTGCTGCTAAAAAAAGATTCAACTTCTTACTACAGGTTATTACTTCCTCCTCTGATTGACAGTTTTGCATGTCAGTTTAAGTCTCTGATGGTTAAAACAGGTATTGCAAAATATTTTACTTTTGTTTTTAAATTATTGTTTTATGTAAAGCAAAAGTATTTCCTTCCAGAATGAGCATTTGAAGTATTTGCATTTCTCTTTTTTTGACACTACTACTGTCATGGTAGAGACAACACAGTGAGGACTCCCAGGGCATTGCCCCGCCTGCTCAGCACCCTTCTAGGGTGTATGACAGAGAGGAAGACTTCAGAGAGTCAGGAGCCTTCTCCACTCTATAGCATCAGTCAGCTCTTTCCGCAGCAATGAGTGTCTGTCACTTTACAGAAAACAATAATTTTAAAAATCTTTTAATGTTAGCAGGTATCTTCTGTTCCATATTTTACAAACAAGAAACTAAAAGTTTAGAACTTTTTAAAAATTGAATCTCTAAAGTGAACACCTTTGAAAATTAAATGCCTGAACTCATATATCCTATTGGCAATCCGTAGTTTTTATTACCTGCTGGTTGCCCAGAACATTTTTTCTTTTGCAGTGCTTACTGGCAGCCTGCAGAGCTCCTACACACAGTAGGGTGAACTTTCCAAGAGCTGGCCAATATTAGTCATAGTAAAAGTAACATTTCAGGCAAATTCTTTAAGTCATTATCCATCTTCACACATCTACTTTCACACATTCACAGTAATTTACAGTATTGTCATCTATACAATCATTATTTCTTTTAAAAGGAGGATGAATGGGAATACCTTGTTTTAATTGTGTGCCAAAATTAGGTTATTGCTTAAAAGAAACAAGCAGAGCTTCCCAGCTTCTGTGAATTAAAGGGATGTGAAGCACTATAAAAATAAACCCTTAGAATACGTAAATAATATTCGAGAATGTAATTAGAAATTTTGATATTCCAGTTAAGTTTCTTACAAGGAGCCTACTCATGAATCAGAAATAAACGTCTCTTTACCCTTGAATAAATTAGACAATCAAAAATATTTACAGATGGTGGAGAAGGAATACATCAGTTTCAATCACAAACACACATATTAAAATATGTCCAAATTAATTAATCATAGAGGATTAAAAGGAAATATTGTGTTAAAAGGTGTGGTATAATCAGGGTACCTACAGTTACTTTGAACCTTGTGACTAACAGAGCAGGCTTTGGATAATACCCTACAAAAATCCAGCCTTCAGCGTTTTGGAAAAAGGCACAAGATGATAGTTCCAATACCACATAAAATAAGCAGGAAATCTAGATAATGTCCTGCCAACTGCTAGTTATCTAGAGAGTTTCACTTGGAAACTATGTACCTATAAGGTTTAAGATAACAGAATTCAGCTACCAATACCTAGTCCTGTTAGGACTGTAGTTTTCATATTATCATCTTTTAGATTAAACTGAGTCTGTATCAGGAACCTTATTTTACACCATTCTACTATTTACTATACTTGTTAATCTCTCTGAAATATGTATTTAACCCACCTACATGTACCAGTGCACACAACTCCAGTAGTGTAAAATCTGACACTTCAAAGAATTCAAAGTGTCCACTGATGGATCACATTTTTTCTAAAAGAAGCACCCTAAACATTAAATTTTTACTCCTTAGTTATGCAAAATGCACATCAAAAGCTGAATACAAAGATGAGGCTTGATATGAAATTTGTCTCTGGGATGTGCAATTGAAGATACTTGAATTGTTTATTGAAAGACTTGTATATTGTTTTATTTTTAATTAGAGAAATTTCTAACCCTAGACCTATTATGTGCAGCATATAAACACCTGATTTTCAAAGGTCCCAAATAAATGAAAAATTCACACAATTCTTTTTTTTTGTGGTAAAGAAAATGCACCTTGTCCGCAATAAACTTCCCTCACGCATTGACTAGTTACTACAGTTCTGAGTTAGGGAAAAAAAACTTGACATAAAACCTTATAGAGTCACCCTGAAAACATACCTGCAACAGTTGTCTTTTTGACTTCTTCCTATTACAATAGTCATTTGAAGTGACATGAGATACTTATTTGCAGTAAGAAACCAAGCACTTGTGTCAAGTAGCACCATATTCCATAAACTGTCTCATTTAAAAGCTGTAAGTCTAGATGGATACTGGCATGTATGATTCAAGGTGACAGAACTCAGTACTTAGCAGGGGAGGGAAATGCATTTAGAAAATAACAGAAGTCAATTATGAACTATGGAAATATAAAATCTCATTGAGTTGAATGGAAAAAGCCTGTGCTTAAAGTTAGGTATACGTGCTCAAACCTCTTCTTTAATCAGTCAACAGTAAAAGAATATCTGCCAGTAAACATTTTAACCTGACAAGGTATTGTAAATACTGTGTCTTCTCTTTGAATATATAGTCTGTTGCTTTCACAGTATTAGCTACACTCAGTGGAAAAAATAAACAAATTTATGGGATACAATGTTAGGATATCTTCTTTGAGTTTACTGAATTCCTTCCAAAATGCCTTATGGACAGACTATTTAGTATTCATTGCCATGTTCCTGTACAGCAACGGCTGTTAATCTTCTAAAATGTACAGAAAAGGAAAAACATTAGCCTGACAAACAGGCTTACTTTGGCCTGTCTTGTCATTTTTAGTAGATGAGCTATTGGGCTTTCTATGGGGGGAAAAAAAAAAAATTAATTATAGTAGTTAACTGTAAATGAAATAGCTAAAGTAGGATTTTAGTGTCTAGCGTATCTAAGAATCAGTGAAACAAATGACCTTTTCTTCTCTTTTCAAGGTCAGCACTAAGATGACATACAGTGTGTATTACATAGTTTTATCATATAGTCAACATGCCAGACGATGAACATGTAATTCAACAAGCTCAGAACTAAGGTCCAACACACAGAGTTAAATGTGCTTTCCAGTGCTTCTGAATATTGCATTCAGCCATTGCCACTCCGTAGGAAAACTACCATCTCTCCCAGCCACACACAGAAACCTCCTCCTTCTCGTCCCCCTTCAACTTCCCCCTGCCCCTGCCCCAAATGTAACCCCAAAACCAAAGAAAGGCACAAGTATGGCAGACAAGGGCAAGACTGAATTTTTGCCATTGCAGGTAGAGGAACTGAAATGACTTTAACAGTTCAGCGAGATAAATAGTGCTGCTCTGGTTTTACACTGGTACAGAAGAGATGAGGATCTAACTCCCCTTTTGTTTAACTGATTTTAATGAGAGAAATTGGGGAGGAGAAGGGAAGGGTTTCCAACTACTTTCTGGAAAGGTATCTTTGACGGGAAAATACAATCTTCAAAAAGGAGGAAAATTAAAAGCTTTTCCTCACGTTTCCTTTCATTTCTTATCTTCCTAAAATACATATATACAGTTTGTTCCAGGAAATGTCTGAAATGCCTTCTGGTAGCTTTTAAATAAACATGAAAATCTCCTTTTGAGTTCAAAGAGTTTCAAATCATGATGGGGGAAGAGGTCTTGGTCTGTAACACGGATGTAAACAAAGGTCAGGAATCATTCTTAATATTTAAAATATGTTATCATTACTTTTGGACCTTTAGTCTGCTATCACATAACTGAATTAGACTTGAGCAAAGCTCTAACGCACTTCCACAGCAATCTTTTCCTGTACACGAAAACCAAAAAAACCTCAGCTACATTTCTCAGCTGGGAGCTAATGTTTCTGGTTGCATGTTGCTGTTGCAGTTTCATTTGTCAGTAAAGCATTATTTACTTGCTTCCTGTTATTAATTATGGGAAACAGGATCTCTTCAAACTATAGAAGAGGCTCTTTTTACTCCTGTCTAGACTTTTCAAGACAAAATATTGATGAGCCCTTTAATGTTTGTGCAGAGACACGAACGGAGTTTTACCTCAAACAGCTTAAGACTCCTTATCACACATTCACAAAAAAAAACCCAAAACCACCTTTAAATCACTCGGGCTCACATCCTTATTGTTAGTCACTGAAGTAAGGTTTTCTTTCATAGTTGGATACTTTCTTCATCTGTCACACTGATTAATTAACAGCTCACAGTATGAGCTCTGAGCTTAAATAGCCTACTGAAATGAGGAGGGGAGATCAACGTTAATATTCCATAAAAAGCTGAAGAAGAAAAATGCTTTCTTCAGTAGGAAGTGATCTGTCTTCTAATAAAAAAGAAAAAAAATTAACTAATTTCTGTTTGGTTGCATTATGCAAGAAGATGAAAGCGCATGGCCTGCAAAGGAAGATTGCAGCAGAGGATTAGGACAAAAGTTAGAGAAGACTTTAAATGTTTTAAATTAAGCTGTTGGTTGGAAACAAACAGGTCTTGAACACCTGTGAAATAATTTTCATCACCATTAAAAAAAGCCAGTTTATCAACACACAAGAAACAAGCCTATAAACACAGTACCATAGCATGTACAGATATAGGGGAAAAGGCATATAATTACGTGAAATGGAGAGTTGCTAAAACATTAAATCTAAAGCTGTTTTTAGCCAAAACATTTGTAGTTTCTCACATACACACCTTTCCCAAACAGTTACAGTCTGGCAATTATTTCAAGAGTTTGACTTTCAACAGCTTGTAGCTTTCCCCCTTTTTTAAGCCCCTCCAGTACTGCTGAGTGGACAAAAATTACAGATGCAAGAAGAGCTGACAAATGAGTGCAAGGCCCCTCCTCTCCAGTGCCTCGACAGTCGGAGCTCCTGCCAAAACATGCCTGAAAGCCAGTGAGGAGACAAAGACACAAAGATTCCATTTTCCAGGGAAAATAGATTTCATGTAGGAACTACCAGGGCGAAGAATAGCACACTGGCACGTGTGTAGTTTCAAAAGCAAAGCAGGAATCAATGTTTCAGGAAAAAAATGAAATCATATTTGATTATTCAGTAAGCTCAATGAATGCTGTTTTTAACACATGGCTCTTTTTAAACGGCAAAGTGCTACAGGGGGGTGGGAGGCAGGGAAGCTCCTACAAAGCAGGAAAAACATTTTCAGTCATGGAAAACCTTCAGTTCAACATGATCCAAGCTAAGAGTTCACCACTGTTGCTCTAAATGATCTCCTGATAATGCTGTAGTACATGTGCAACCAAAACAAAGCAAAACCAGCTTTTTAAGCTCAAATCTGTTTGAATGTGTTTACTATTAAAAGATTCTTCCTCCGGGGTGTCATTAATAAAGTTACAATGAGTTTAAAACCCTGACACCTAAGCACTTCCAAGTTTGCAAGCTTTTCATAGCAAGTTTAGTACTTTTGGCTTCTTACACTATCATGACTGGCACTTATCACTGAGCTGGAATGGGTCTGCCTGTGAGCAGGGAGATCAGCAGCGAGGTGAGTGCCGACAAGCAGAGCAGAAGAAAAAGCAAGAACATAATTTCTCTTTGAAATGTCAGAAAGTTGCAAAAAAAGTGCAAAAGTGCAAAAAAAGGTGGGAAGATTTGGGACGATTCAAGTTTCTCACCAGTTTAAAAATAAAAAGGATATTTACAACAACAGCATACGAGATTAAGAACTATCAATTATTTCAAGTGTGATTCCAGTCCATTAGGACTCAGTAGCAAAAGTAGCTACTGTTAAAAATGAGATCCCACCAGACTGGGAATTTGGGCAGTAGAGGTGTAAAATGGAGGCTTAGTCATCAGTAAGTTTTCAAAATGCTCCCAACTCTGATAATTACAGCTCATCATTCTTACAAACTCTCTGCTTATAATAGCCCTTTTTTCTTTTATGTGAGGCTGCTTCTACGTATCTGGTGGCAGAGCCACCCAAACTCAGCCCGTCTTCCAGTCTTTCAGCTGAAACACTAATGCTGTATAAACAGAACATAGAAAACTTTATGTAATGAAAATACTAAAAATGTGATTAATGCCCTGAATTGAGGGGCAAAAGGTTTGCGATTGAGGATAAAATACAACTGCTGAGAGCTCTCTGCAAGAGGACTCCCAGGGGCCCCCTGCCCTGCAGAGAGCACAGCAAACTGTGAGCCCAGCTCTCTACCCTCTCCTCACCCTCCCGCCCACCCTCCCTTCAGCCCAGCCATGCACTGGGACATCTCCCCTGCCCACCCAGACCCAGGCCATGAGGGTGTGGCACAGTTCTCATGCTGAGCCCACTTGCTGCTTCACAGCCCTCAGTGTTCCCTTCCGTCTGCTCCTGAACACTGCTCTGATGATAGGCTTGAGAAAGAAAGGGCTGGTAATACTTTGACTAACTAATCAAACCACTTCAGGAGATCACCACTGATCATTATATAGGGATTGGGATAGTCAAGAACAATCTATGAAAAAACAAAGATCCTGCTAAGAAACAACCCTATTCTCCTTATTACATCTGAGCTGAATGACAGGGAACATAAGAATAAACCTTGAACATTACACATTTAGTTACAAGTTTGCATTTATCTTTCATTAAATTTATTTTTCATTACATTTCTTCACATCCCTTTGGCCAATCCCACTATCCTTCCACTTGCTAAGTCTAGGCATTTTCTCAATTTTCATAGCCAGACAGTATCTAAATGCTTTTTTTTGGGGGGGGGGGGGTGTGTGTTAATGCATTTTACTATCCAACCATCACTCATCCCCTCCTCATCTCATGTTCCTGCTGCCACAAAATCCTCTCATCTGCTCTGATAAAATGCCATCCTTCTTGTGCACAGCTATTCCCATTGGGTCTCCCTTCTTAACCAGACAAAACCACCATCACATTTTCTTTTCATTAACACAAAGGGATCTTAAATGATGACTCACTACAGAGATGTGAAAAAACTCTACATCTACCAGTTTGATCCTCTTACTGATAGTATTTTTTCCTCATAGAGTGGATCCCAGCCTCCTCCTGTACTTGACCCATAGAAAGTAGAAGAACTGCTGCACATTAACACATAGATCAAGAGTGATTTGATTGCCTGATCTCCAGAAATACTGCAAGACATGGAGATTTAGTTCTGGTGTCAAACTCTGGAAGGACTACTAACAGCAGAACTATATTTTAAAAAAAGAAAAAAAGAAAAAGGAAGGGCTGCAGTTATTGACTAGGTGAGATACACACAGCAGAGTATGAAATAAGAGACAAGATTTATGAATAAAGAGTGATAAACATGCTTTCTCTTATACATCTGGTAAACTCATTCTTCAGGCTACCACTACAAAGGAGTCTTTTCTCTCAAAAGTCAAGTCATATCAGATTATAGCAACACTGTAGCAGTTGAAAAATATTATCACTTGATTTCACATATAGAGTGGCCTGTTACCTGACTCAGCTCAGCTAACGTTATTCCTATTTGAATGCTTTTAAAGATTACTTGAAGATCAAAACCTAAAATTATTTCAGGTTTTAAAAGCTGTTGAAAGTCAAAATGAAATCTTGCATCTTTTCTAATGTCTGTTGTTGCAACCAACTTCATTTTAATGACCGCATGTCCAGGCAATATGTGGCACAGGGTTTGAAAAGGAATGAGACGTGTTTAAGTTGGCAGTGGTACAGCATAGGCCTTTAGCATAAAATTTACTAGCATTAATAGTCATTATATAATTAAAGAAATGTGCTTTAATTCCCTGAGGGGTGACAGGGTTTTTTCACATCCTGTAAAATAGACAAATAACAAGAGATTTTTTCAAAGCTATTTGAAGAATTCAAACTTGCATGTTCCTCCATTAATCATAATGGAGAAGGTTTAGCTCAACAAGATGGATCTGTAATTCTCAAAATGTCTTCCATGAAATTGCACTAAGGTTAATAGTACAGACCAGTCTTTTTAAGCATATGGTGTATAATTACAGTATATTGCAGACCGCAAGCTCTTCAAAAAGGAATCATTAGACCATTAAAAAGTACAGATTTGAAATTATTTCTTTTTAGATTTAATATAATATAATATACTTACTTGATACTGGACTTAATTGAGTCAAATTTAATAAAGTGGCTTTAACAAGCAACAAAAATATCTGTTACTTGGACCTTGGCATTTTCAGTCCTGAATGCCAAGACTTTAGAAGGCCTTGGGAATCCTGTCACCTAACTGACTGTACTTCAGGGATAGGGGATAGTCATTTGTGTTGTTCCACAGGTGCCTTTGAACATTGCAGGCTAATGTTGGAACAAGTTTCAGAGCTATTGAAAAACTGCAGGATTTTTGCAGATTTCACTAGGATTGGTGCACGGTACACCAATAAAGATCAAGCTTTTACCTAGACCTGTATTGGAGTATTTAAGTGGGATTATTTTTCTTTAAAACAGGAATGGATTCAAAACTACACTATGGAAAAAGACCAATGCACACAGCTTTAATATTTGAGTTTTCAGAGAAGGATCTTATCAACACTTATTTGCAGCACTGAAAAAAAACCATAGAGCTCATTTTCTGGCAAATTTTTATCATTGTATGTCTGAATAATCTCACAAGAACAGCAAACCAGAATAGCATGAAACAAAATACCACAGACCTATGTATATACTATGTTTAAATTATTGAAAATATAAGGCTTATTCACAGTATTGTGTCTCAGTTTAATATTCTGAATAATTTAATTTCACTCAGAGCTAACTTGAAGCACAACATATTTTACCTGAAAATCCAAAGAAAAGAATTAGTACAAATAGTACAAAACCACTCAGGCCTTTATAGTGACACTAGTGATTTTTCCTTGGGTAATGTCAAGACCAGTTATTGGCTGATCTATTGAGCATATCCTAAACTATCACACAAAATCCTCTATTTCTTTGTCTTCTAGACAAATCATCACAGAGCTACAGACCAGCAAATGAAGTGAACTGAGGGCAATTTGACCAACATCACCTGTATCAGTTCCCCAGAAGTCGATGAAACATGTTACCAGGTCTTCAAGGTACATCCCAGAGATTAGTTGGTTGTGCCACACAATTAGCAAATGATTAAACCAAGCTGTTTTCTTCCATTACATTAAGACATTTGCAGCAGTGAGAGCTATTACCTTCTACACAAGAGTGTACCTTCCCAAATTATGTTGTGTATTAGCACTTCATTAACAATGTGCCACCTCGGCCAAACGATCAGGCAGCACAGTGGTCTGAGGTACAACAGAAAGATCATTATGGAACTCCACCTGCCTCATTTGGGTAAATCAAGTAAGTATATCTGAACCACAGATTTCACAGAAATATTTGAATGCTAGTTTCCATTTCAGACCATTTGTGTATTTTGTGGCAAGCCCATTAGCCTTCTTCGGAGGAATCAACAAAACTTTGTAGAGACTGAATTAAACAGACGAGTTTTTAAATGGTTAAAATAGCTAAACATTTTTTTTCTTTTCATAAGAACAGGACCCCAGGTAAAGGATGCCTTCTAATAAAGCACATGAAAATTTCAATTATGGAAATCATTATTCTAGGCACTATGTGCCATTTTATATTCCCAGCAGGATGTTTTTCATCTCATCGAGTTTCCAAGGCTGTTTAGTGTTTCTGTATACGTAAAACATATTTAAGGGCCCCCCAAAAGATCTGCTAATTAAAAAAGCCTAGTTGAGTGGTCAGACAGACTGGAATTTGAGGATTATAGGTAAGAAGGACGAAATGAAAGCTTGGAAACTATAATTTCACTTTCTGTGGTAGCAGCAGAAGCAGCTGTTATAGACTGGGCAAATTAAAGATGTGGCTGACTAAGCCAGCAGTCTGGAAACAAGATATTGCAAAAACATAACAGCAAGTCATCTGCACCCCACTTTTAAAAAGCCAAAAGTGCTGACCATTTCTTTTTCTCTCTCTCTCTCTCTTCCTGTTATTCTTATCTGTCACAAATATCCTCCAGCTGGTACCCTTCCAGCCCTTGCTCACCACTTCTAATTTCCCACCCCCAACTTGGGGAGTTAATAGTAATTCCTGGGACTGTGGACAAGTGCTCCATAGTGGGAGTCATAAGTAAACAAGAAAGGACACTTCTAAAAGAAGAGCAGGTGAAATAACAGATTTGCAGTTCTACACTTTTTTTTTTTTGCATATGAGAGTTCATCAAACATGTAAAAACAATCTTCCCATAGTGAACAATATTTACCATTCCTTGAGAGCAGTTTCATCTGCCCAGTAAAATCAGCATCTAGCTACAGAAAGGTCTCCAAAACCAGATTGCCAGCACATTTTTCAGATACACTGGTTAAGTGTCTTGTCATTTACAATTTTCAGAAAAGACCTTTCTTGAGTTTCTAGTCTGTTTACCCTGAACCTTTTTAAAAGAAATGAAAAATCGTTGTGTCATGAACTAAGAGGCTGTATATTATTTTCTATATCAGAAAGTGATGAAGGATCTATGAATTATTGCAAAAATAAGTTACTTAAACAACAACAATATCTGAAAACAATTCTTTGTCTTTGCTCAGCAGCAGGTATGGACATCCTATTAGAAGAAACATTAGGCAGCTTTTAGGTCAAACAGTGTTGCCAACCTAGAATTCATCTCAATTTATATTAGCATAGACTTGTGGACTATTTTTTATCTCAGTTTATACATCATAAATGAATATCACCCAATCTATTTCCCCAATGTTTATTTGTACTCAAAACAAACCCATCATTTCAGATTTGTGGTACATGCATTTTTTTAAGTGCTGCCATTTCAGCACTACTCTAATGGTGGTGTTAATAATATTGCTGCATTGAAACACTGCATCTGATTTGAGGGTTACTCAATCTCTTTGCAAACAATTATTTATTAAATACATTTCAAAAATGTTTATGAGATTCATACCATAAATCTTTTACACAGATAAAATGATACAGGCAAATTAAGTGCCCCATTTCTTGTCAGAAATTAACTTTAGGTTAAATCCCATACTCAGTATGGCCTCCCCCCCACCCCTCTGTTAGCGTGGGTATTTGAGGAGGTTCCTTATATCTCCTCCCACACAGTTTCTCTGCTTCATAAGCAGAAGCCAGCTGCTGGTTCTTTCAAGTCTAGCGGTTAGCTGACATTTACCATTAGCTTATGGTTTCCATTCTATCTTAGCAAGGAAACGAGCTAGAAAATTACTTTAAAGGAGTGAAGATTAAATCTTATATATTTCTAATTCCCTAAAACTGGAGGGACCTGCAGCCACATTTTTTTGGTGGGGCATAAGGAAGGGACAAAAAGATGATGCTGTGCACCAGCACAGAGAATAGGGCTAACAAGTCCTGGCTTCACTGTTCCTATTCTTTTGCCTGGAAAACACCTCATTACAACTCTTGACCACCAGTGCCGATTTTGTTATTTATTTTCTATTCAATCTCAGTCTCTAAAAGATGCTGTGTGGAGCATTGATTACATTTCTGACTTTACAAACCTGGCAGCATTATTTAGCAACTGCCATAAAAAGAAAAAAAAAAAAAAAGTCCTGCATATAAACTTATGATACAGTGATTTTGTGGTAAAGATGGGAGAAACTAGAAAGAGATCTAGGACACACTACAGAAAACACTTAACTTTTCCAGAGCAAGGAAAACATCAAACCCAGCTGAAACCAATATAAAGTAAGATAACAACTGCATAGCACACCTGTGTGAAAGACTGCTACTACAATTTAACTCTCCCCTCCAGACACATACACTATGATACAGCCGTAACGTCTGATTTAGCTGCCAGATAAGAATGGTGATACACATCTGTTTAAGGTTTGTCTTCCTGAACTTTATCTTGAAAACAAAATTATGAATTTTAAACATGAAATTCTTATACCAAAGTACAGGTACAAAATAGTAGTCACAGCCACTATTTTCAACAGCAGGATACACTTTCTAAAACTATTTTCAGATTAATAGGTATTTTGAACTCCTAATAAGAAAAAACTAACATAGAGATAGCTCTCCCTTAGGGCAAGTTCATACATGAAGGAATCAGGATAACAGAGGTGATCTGATAAGCAAAATTCCTCCCTCAAATCAGGAAGTCAAAAAAGCCATACCTGTAGTTGTTAATAGCCCACTAAAACCCTCAGTAAAACTAAAGGCATAAATCAGCCAGCTGGTAATACTGTGTTTATTTAATGGACTTTTACAGAGCAGAAATCCAGAGTGCATTGCCTTTTATCTCATGATATTTACTAAAAAAGAGCTTTAAAAGAGGTAACATTAACAGGATTGCTGTAGATATGAAAAGGAACTTGGAACATACAATTACTGCGTGGCTCCAAACTTTATCTGATGTGTTTAGGAGCCACAGAAGAAAACCATCGTAGACAGCTCAGTACAGAGAGTGCCAGAAAATACCATACTGGCTTTTTCTAGGTCTAGGTTGGGATATTTGAAAACATCCATGACTAAATATGATTTCTTTTTCCTAAATCAAGGCTTCCATGACTGAACATCTTAGAGGTAGTTATGAAAATCTACTAGCTCGCAACATCTGCAGGAACTTGGTAGTGCAGCTGTTCACTGCACACGTATTAAACAGGCAGCACTAAAAACTGTTAAAAACAGGTCAAAGCAAAAACAAAAAGGAACTTAAATCAAGCATTTCACATGGATAACTGGAATAAAATGTAGAAACAACCTTTTCTCCAGGTCAGCAACCTGAAAGCATTAAGACAAAAAGCAGTTTGCAGCAATCCACACACAATAGGTCTTGAGCATTACTTCCTTTTATTGTGTATTGCTCTTACAGGGCACTAGATTTTTCTAAACAGTATCCAAAGCATACTTTCAAGTCCAGCCAACAAACATCTGAATATCACAGCAGCCTTTCAAGAAAAAGTTACAGCACTGTTTTTTAAGACAGACTGAAATATTTCAGAGATATCAAATACACCCCAATGCTACCTCGTCTTCTTCCCTTGAACTAAAAATGAAGAACAGCTTATCTGGAAAGCAGCATCTAATTAAAAATGATCTTTTTTAAAGTATAAAGGAGAAAAGCACCAATCTTTAAACAAGGTGGAAACCTATCTGGAGATGGATGGCAACGTCTGTTTCTTTTTGTAAAGTAATGAGTCAGAAGTACACTCAAAAACCCATTTAAGTGATAAACATTAAAATATTAAGTTCTAAACATGAGGTGCATCCTATGGGAGCATGATCCACCCATAACTTTTCTTTCCCCACTGATAGAAGCGTTAAAGAAAATTAGACATACCTGTGTTCAAGTACATAAAAAAAATATCAGTAATATCTTAACATGCATGCTGAACTTCTAGAAAGACACTTTACTGATTTTAGTTAGAATTTGTACTACAGAAGAGATGCTGTAATAGTCAACAATAAAATTAAGCTAAAGTTTTATATGACTGGGAGAGATTCAGGTATATTGGCTTGATAATTTTTTATTCTTCCATAGAGTCACACTGCCTTTATGACCAGGAGTTTTTCCTCACACTTGGGGTTTTTTTTTTTGGTTGGTTTTGTATTTTTTAAAGCAGCCCTCACATTTTCAACATTAGTTCTAGTTTTCACTATGCATAAAGAAAAATATTAAGTACATATACAAGTGCAACGACAGGAAGATGCCTATTCGCAAGTCTCAGTGGAATAAATGCAAGAATTTTCCATTGCTCCAAACAGTTCTTCAGCCACAGCTACAGTGCCTTTCTGTCCATATATGTACAGTTGTTTCACTTCACTGCTAAGGGCAAACTCTATATCATTATTACAGCGTTTTCTTTACAACATGAGCAATGGATCTATAAATTACTGTTAAGACAAAAGAATATCGATTTCTCAGAGAGATAAAAAGAGATTTTGAAATTTTTTAATTCTCTGTTAGATTTAAAAGAGGCATGTCTAAATTATTTAAAGTTTCTTTTGGGGAAAGGTGGTCATAGCAAAGGAAAGACGAGGAGAAAAACTAGGCGGCAGCATCATCACTTTCCAGATGGATAGTAGCCTGATCATTACGATTTTCACACAGAGTATCAGAAACTCAGGGTTCCAGGCCCTTCTCCAACAACAACAGAGCTCTGACATTCCAGAGACACACCAAAAACACCAGGCTATCAACCATTCTGGAGCAGCAAGGGGTCTTGTTTCTTCTCCTCACGCAAAAGGCCTTCCCAGAAAAATGTCCATTGAAAAATATATTTCTTCAAAACATGTTGCATTTTCCCCACAGGGGGGAAAAAAAAACCCAAAATATTTTCAACCAGATGTAGTCACAGTTTTTATACATATGCCATTTCAGGGAAAAATTCCTAACAAAATGAGAAAAAACAGTCTTTCTATAAAGTTCTACTAATACTTTTAATCATATTACAAGCTTAATGCATTACATGAATTTGTTGAATTAACACAGTTGGACTTTCAGATAAACAGAGGAGAGAGAGAAAAGGTTGCAATCCATCAAAAGCATGTTATAAAAACAGGCCAAGTATTTTCTTGTGCTTGAACCCTAACAAAGGGGATTTTCCTCAAGGCAATTAAGTGTTTTGTCTTATTTTTTGCTACTTTTTTTTTAATGGTAACATATCAGTTCTACTGCTTTGTTAAATACACTCTAATTTGTTCCTATCCCTGTGAAGAGCAATTTTGTTAGGACACTTTTCGTTGGTATTAGTAACAGTTATGATAGGATTGCTTTCTCTCAAGTTTTCATTTTACAGAAGACCACAAGGCCTCAGAAGATTGTTGTGGGGAAGAAATACACTGGGCCAACCTATCATGTCTGTATTACACAAAGAGCAGCCCAGTTTGGTATTCTTTCTACTCTGAAGGAATCTCACATCAGGTAGTGGAAGCTAATTCAATTATTTCTTTGTTGTTGAATGATTTTTTTCCCAGCATCTCCCCTTTAAGCACAATTTACATTTTAAGATTCTGGAGTGATATCTGCTGCTGCCAAAAGGCCACATAAGATGCATCCATTCCACCTCACTATAGGAAAGAAGGGAACTGGTTACAGGGACTCACACACCTTACTTTTCTCACATAACCAAGTAAACTACATTATAATCAATGCAGTATGCAGAAAACAGGGCTAACTGAGTTTAAAAGCTATACAGTTGCAGCCACATTTAGGAAATGCCTCTAGACTTGCTTGAGCATTCAGTAATAAACTTAGACCACAAAGCAAAGTGAATGTTCAACTCTGCATGCCCAGAAGGGAGAGAAGATCCTTTTCTCCATACTCCTAAGCCCATATTAGTCCCTCCAGTCTTTTTCCAACAAAGTAGGATTCTAGGGATCCAGGAATCATCATATCCATTTTTCTTATGTTATTATAGAGTTACTATAATCTTGATTACAATTTTCTATTAAAATAATGCATCAGCATCATCACCAGGAAACAAGGCCCTGTTTTGCTACATCTTGTAAAAACATCAAAAAATAAAAATCCATTTTCAGACTAAATAGATTAGGAAAATAGAAGTGGCCACAAAGAGTTTGGGAACAGAAAAGAAATTAATGTTTGGCATTCCTGTTCTGCCACTAGTGGCAGTTATGGCTAGTACCTGAGGTGCTTTCTGCCCTTGATCAACTGCTCATTAGTGCATTTAAAATCACTTAAATGATCTGTGGTGATGATTTAAAACAAAATAATCCTCAAGCACAATATCTACAGCATTTAATGAATTTAGGGAAAGGAATCCAGGATCTGCCCCCAGCCGAGTCATGAACATGTTCAAGAAGTTTGAACATACACACACCCAGTCATGGTAGAATATATTCTGAAATAATACCAAAAAGATGGGAACAACCACAACTACAATTGTTCTCACATTCTTTGTTTTTACTGAATCCAAGCTTTATTAAGTTTTTTGTGTCCTATAAAAACAGCCCCATTGAAACAGTGGGAGAAACACCAGAACTGAACATCTAGAAACACTTCCACAAATGGGTTTTTCTTCTTCCTCTCTATATACACACTGTAATCACAGAATCACAGAGTGGTTTGGGTTGGAAGGGACCTTAAATCTCATCCAGTCCCAATCCCCCTGCCATGGGCAGGGACACCTTCCACTAGCCCAGGTTGCTCAAAGCCCCGTCCAACCTGGCCTTGAACACTGCCAGGGAGGGGGCAGCCACAGCTGCTCTGGGCAACCTCATCCCAGTGTCACAACAAACTCTCACACTAAGAAGTTTATTCCTTGGATCTAATGTAAATCTACCCTCTTTCAGTTTAAAACTGTTACCCCTCATCCTATCCCTACACTCCCTGATAAAGAGCCCCTCTCCATCTTTCCTGTACCCCCTTTAAGCACTGGAAGGCCGCTATAACATCTCCCCAGAGCCTTCTCTTCTCCAGGCTGAACAACCCCAGCTCTCTCAGCCTGTCCTCACAGGGGAGGTGCTCCAGCCCCCTCATCATCCTCGTGGTCTCCTGTGAACCCGCTTGAGCAGGTCCATGCCCTTCTGATGTTGGTGCCCCCAGAGCTGGACACAGGGCTGCAGGAGGGGTCTCAGGAGAGTGGAGTAGAGGGGGAGAATCCCCTCCCTCAGCCTGCTGGCCACATTTCTTTTGATGCAGCCCAGGATATGGTTGGCTTTCTGGGCTGCAAGTGCACATTGCTGGGTCATGCTGAGCTTCTGTCAACCAACATGACTAGTGCAGGCAACTAGTACAATGAAGGTGATGGGTCTAGAGAACAACAAGTCCTATGAGGAGCAAATGAGGGAACTGACATTGTTTAGTCTGGACAGAAAGAGGGTCAGAGAAGACCTTATCACTCTCTACAAGTACCTAAGAGGAGGTTGTAGAAAGGTGGGTGTTGGTCTCTTTTCCCAAGTAACAGATGGTAGGACAAGAGGAAATGGCCTCAAGTTGTGCCAGGCAAGGTTTAGATTGGATATTAGGAAAAATTTCTTCACCAAAAGGGTTATCAGGCATTGGAACACACTGCCTAGGGAAGTCACCATCCCTGGAGATATTTAAAAGATGTGTAGATGTGGCATTTAAGGACATGGTTTAGTGGTTAACAGTTGGGCTTGATGATCTTAATGGTCTTTTCCAACCTAAATGATTCTATGAATGGCAGGTTCAAATCACTGGCTATGTTACCTTATATGCTGCTTTAAACACTAGCTAATTCCCTCCTTACATGGGATTCAAGATGCCATTATTATATACTTGAATCTAAGCGCTTCTTGCACTCACTTGAGCAATATGAATGCATTTAAAGACTGCAATCTATAATATATGTTCCGTCACACTGTATATACACATCCCTACAGCCACAGTGGAAGTATTTCAACAGATACAACATTATCAGATAGCCAAATTATATCCTTGCTGTCCAACAATTACAGCACCACTCCATACAGCAAAACAGGAACCTCTGGAATTCTGCATTCATGAGGGCAGCTGGGACTGCACTGCTACATCAGGAAGTGAAATGTGCTCTCCTCAGGGCTTTAATTGTTACAGAATATACTCAGGGCTTTGAGCAGAAAAGTAACAACAATTTTGGTTATTGAAGGAATTACTTGTGTATAAGGCATTTATTAGGAAAAAGTTATCTAAGTGCATAATATGCTTGGAGACATGGAGAAATTGTGTTCACTCTATATTTAAAAGCAGTTGAGTATGAACAGTTCCTTTTTCTTTCAGAAATTATTTAAGTAGAAAAATAGTGTTATACCTAAGACTGGTTTTACCAAACCTGTCACTAAATATTTTCACTAACCCATGAGCTGATCTTATTTAAAACACAGTTTGGGAAAATGCTAGCCATTACTTCTCTCAAGTTGTGCTTTGGTTTCATGTTATTCCTCACAGAGGCTTTGTGGAAACAAGTGCAAGACAAATTACTCATTCCTCTTCAGCCAAACTCCATTATATGGCAGGGAAGTGACCACCTGCAACCTTGATCCATAGCAGATAAATGAAGCCAGGTGAGATTAACTTCTTACCATAGCGGCTGTCATGCCCTCTCTGCCTTTTTCCAACACCCATACACATGCAGACCTTTACACATTTTTCTCTTCTGTGCAGGTAAATCACAGGACTGTGGCTCACTATTACATTACAGCTCATTTGGCTTCACAGATTGCCACATGACTGTAAGCACTACACGCAACTCAAATTACTATCTATTTGTGTGAAGTACATGCACACCATCCTAGCATCTCCAAATGCTCTTAACTAAATTGCTAGTTAATCCTTGAGTTTTTCATTTCTTCATATTTATTTTCCCACTTCTTTCAGCCACTGTTTTTTTCTGCTGATTATGCTGTTACAATAGTTTTCAGAGTACAGAAAAGGAGGAGATACAACATTAAAGACCATAAATTCTTCTTCCATTCAGAGTCTTTTAAGCAGTATCAGTAATACTACAGTTAAGAAATCAGTACCAGTCCGTCTCCATGAAGTATGTATCTTCTGATCGCGAGTGCAGAAGTTATGCTGATAAAGAAATCAGAATACTGCTTCTGTGCTGTTCAAGCTGATAGTTTCAAATCTGTTAATAACTTAATATGGGCAAACATATGATAATTTCTGGAAAATTCTATTAAATATTTTTAATTTCAGAGTTTCTTCTGTTCTTAAAAAATCATCTGGTACTTATGCCCAATCCCTCTGAGCATTATGAATAACATTAAGTGGGAGAAAGTGATGTAAATATGCTGCAAATTTTTCTAGCATTTCCCTTGTTTCCTACTAGAACGTGTGGCAACTTAAAGACCTGAAAATTAAGGCTACAATATTAAAACACCGAGAATTTCTTTCAAAGTCAGTGATCCCTCATAGGCATTTGCAATTTGGTTTGTGAGCAGCAGTTACAATACCCCTAAGCTCTTCCTGACCCTTGCTATTTTTGTAAACATTTCCACTAACTTGGAAGAGATTCTAGCATAAGTGATTAAGCTCTAGGTAAATTCTAGTTTTCTAGGGGTTTCAAGAAGAGGAAAGAATTCCTAGCCTGCCACACCAAGCTTTTGTGAAAAGGGTGCTAAGAAAGAATTTATGATTTTTTTCAAAAGTCACAGGCAAAATTGTAAGAATTTTGAAAGTAGATAGTGTCCCTCAACACTGTTTTCAGCAATTGATATATGTAAATTCTACATTTACAATAGAGGCATTTCCTGTCATTTTTATCTTGCATGGAAAGACATAATAAAAACTAAAGAAGCAAAAGTTTACCCAGAATTCACACTTGTCTGAATACACATCTGTGTAAATAGTACATGATAAACTACGAGCTACATGGGTAGAGACACACACAAGTCTGTTTGGAAAACACTGAATTTGGGAAGTTTGCACAAAAAGTCACAGGCTTCTAGTTATTAGAACTACTGTTTTTTTCAATAGTGGATACATAACAGGTTGGTTTAATCACTCTGACTAGATATAGTGTGAAAACACAGTCAGACAAAACAAAAAGATTTCATAAGTAATGATTCCTTTGGGACTGCAAGGAAAAAAAAATATACAGTGGAACTGAAAATACAGGGAATTTCATTTCTGTTTGCGTGATTTCTGTTGCATTATCAAGCTGAAAGACAAACTGTAACAAAAAAGAGATAGTACATTGTCAGGGCAGTGAAAGAAGAAATTAGCAACAAATCTAGGAAGAGGAAATAAAGGGAAGACAGGTTTTCTTGATACTTGTACCCCAAGACTCAGAATTTTGATATTTTACTCATGACACCTCCAAATAATGATAAGAAAGAAAACATTGATCTTTACAAGAGAGAAGATAGAAGTGGTGTAGTTCCCCAACATACTCCAAGGTTATATCTGTTGCATTTGCTGTTAGAAGTTGAGAAAACTTAACCTTCCAAAGTTTATAATTTACAGGCATAATTTCTAGTTAAAATTCTTTGACTGCCTGACAAAGAAACTTTATTAGAGACACTAAACACTTCTTTGAAGAACCCCCAGTCCCCTGCCAAAACTAAAAAGTACTGATTGTAGCAGCCATGCATAGCGCTTTAAGTGAAATCTTTCTTCACTAATATTCAGAAGAGAATAAAACCAGATATTTGCATTCACTTGAACAATGTAACTTTTTGCATTTTATTGACTATTCTGATCAAGATTCCTTCCAAAACTAAAGCAGTCATAAGGTTTCCCTTTGCACATGCTAATACTAGAACTTGGAAGAACCTGTTATGTGAATGCACAGGATCAATAGAAAGCCATTTTAATGATCACAGGTTTGAAAGACTCTGCCTCAAAGACAGATAAAAATAATTCTCAATAAATAACTTTACTAAGATCCAAATTTTCTTAATTAATGCAGTTGCTTTATTTTTCTTCACTTCTTTTTACCTTCAGTATGAAACAGAACCATGTCATATAATTTTTAGCAATTATACGTTGAATTTTAGGCATGATTTGTTTTTAAGTGAGAAAAGATATACATACACGTACACATTTACTACACTTAAAATGTGATGCTTGTACCATAAAGAGACAGCTTTTCTGAACCCCCCTACATACAGCTTTAGCAGCTATTACTATTTAGTTTTGATTTATTCATAGATGTTGGATTGAAACTTTGCTAGCACTGCAAGAATATTTTGAAAAGAGTCCATCCACTTAGCCAAAATTTGAAACAGCTAGTATATACATGGTATATACTTACCAGACTTATATACAATGAACCTGTTTAAAGGGGGGAAAAAAAGCCTAAAGGCAATTTACAAAGGCTTTATTCTTTTGTTTGCATTCTATCAGTATAAAGAAATAATGCAACTATTAAAACAGTCTCCTGATAGAAATGGCGAAGAGCTTTAAACAGGTTTCACTTACACAGCATTTCTTCTCCTCTTTTGAAATATGTACTTAAAAAAAGCTTCACAATTAAAATATTGTACACATTTTGCAAGGTTCTCACAGATCAGGAACTGTTTCTGGAAAGCCTCACTCCAATTTGGCAAACAATTACAGCATACATTACACTAAGGTGCATTAAGCATTTGGCTTCTGTGAGGGTACGGAAACATGTACTTACCCACAGTTAAGTTCAATAAGAAAAACAAAGTCAGTTATAATTTAAAATGGGGGGGAAAAAAGAAAAAGAAAAAAGGAGAGCAAGGGAAAGGACAACAAGTCTAAAAGGCAGAGAACATTACAACAGCCGAGTAGAAACAAATGAGATATTATAAAAGGGATGCAGTCACAGGACTATGTGTAACTCTGTTACAGCTAAACACCAATAGCTTCTGGTGAAATTAGTTCTGTGTGCTACTTTTACTAAAGTATAAAGAAGCATATTCAAAAGCCAATGAGCACAAAGAAAACATAGTAATCACTATTCACAATAGCGAATTCTATACTGAATTTGTGAACGGGACATGAGTTAGGCAAAATACAAGCAGCCTCCCTTTGCCTGGGATCTTTGTAGTGACACAAGCTGAATGATCTAAACAGAAAATGTCTGTCTGTGCTAGGAGGAGGGGAAGAAATAAACCACCACAAAAACAAAAACTGCTTTCCTCATGGAAGAATCGTAACTTTGGACAACATTTGGCACCACAAGTTCAAAGGGCTAGTTTATCTGCATTTAAGTACAGACCCAGGGATTTTACAGTATTCCTGTCTCCATGCTATTGCTTTTTGTGCCATTAATGGCATTTAAATTATAGACCTGCTGCAGCCATGTAGTCAAAACACCACATCACCCGATGAGACACTGTATTATAATGTCAGCATGTCTGTGTTTTAACTGTTCTTTCATATACTATACTTCTCGTCAATCATCCTCTTTCTCTGCCAAAGAATAGATACAAGAGACAAGTCTATCTTTAGATTCCACTGAAATTTCTTACTCAGACAGCTGCAATACTTCATTCATCACATAGCAAAGACTCCTGTTTACACCAATGAAATTTGGAGAGGTACAAATAGTACAGAGCCAGATAAAAAACATTAATGAAGAATTTAAAATTAAAATATAGGATATGGTTAGGGAGTCAGAAATAATGTGCTTTAAACAAACTAACTTCTAAACTAGACCAGGTGGGATTTTTTTCTTTTGTTTTTTAAATATTAGGGATTTTTTTGTTTCCACTTTCAGTAAAATAGTCCAGATGTACTGAAACACTGTTTCCAGAAGCAGGTATTTATTGACCTGTACATATGTAGTTATTCAAAATAGCAAATATTGATTAAATAACAATTTGTACTTTGATAGCATCCTAAAAGAGAATACATTGAAATTTCTAAACAACTGTGTGACAAAATCTGAGACATTTGTATTTCTAAATTATTCAAACGAAATTGAACTAGTCATATGAAGTCACTAACAGAGTTCGGAACTGAATCCAGATTTTTGACCTGCACTTAAAACTTTTTTTCATCTCAAAAGCCCAAAGAAAGCTGTTTCAAGGTCAAAAACAGGCCTTTTCTTTGGGGGTGGGGTGGTGGTGGTGTGTCTGCTACTTACAGCTCTCAAACAGCCAGCTCCATTTAAGATGAAAGGGTGTATTTATCTAACAAAGAAGTTTTAAGATTTCATGATTTTTCTATTTTCTGCACTGTAAAGTACGTGCAGTTAATCAGTCTGAACAGTCAGAACCTCAAGCTAGTATTTCAAATTATTCACTCTAAGGAAAAAAATATTCACATTAGTAAACTTTACTGAGATAATTTTATTCTATATTGGCTTATTTCTTATTTCTAATGCCATATGCAAAATAACAGTGATTTTTGCTCATTAAAGTCGTAGTCTCAACTCAGAAGAGCTAAATACCAGGAATCCATGAAGGTTTTTGAGCATGTTCTAAACTTGCCAAGATTATCTAGGGCAACTGAATATATTCAACAGTTCAATTAAACTTTTAAATTTGTTTCCACTGGGGGGGGGGGGGGGGGGGGTGCGGGGAAGGGAAGAGAAAAATCAGCCTACAGTTTTCTTTTTAAATGTTGAAATTCTTTTACTTGTTTTCCTAAAAGAAGAGAGAATTTTGAGAGTGACCTAGCTTCTTTATTTCTTTTGTTTTTCCCCTCCAATGTAATGTCTTATTTTTCTCCTGCACTCCATTTTAAATGTCATCCAAAGCTACAATGATTTGGCGTTAGAGTTTGGAAGCAAAACACAACTCCCCCCACCTATTAATTCACCCCCTCACACAGTCAAACCACCACAACAAAAAACACACCACACTATAGGAGCTGGAGTTATGCACACATATGAAGATCCCAAATATAATTTTTTTCTAAAGTGTCAATGATCAGAAAGATATACTTATTCCTGACCTTTAGAACAGGAAGCTCAGAGCACCCTTCAGATATACAAGTTTGTCTCAAACAGCTGACAAAACCATGTAGATCTACTTTAAAGTCTTGAGCTGTCTGAAATATCTTTATCAATGGAAGTGCCTCCGAAGGAGTTCCATCAAGCGTCATCAATATATACTCAGAATGACTGAAATCAGAGAGACTTCTGAAATAAGTGAGGTCAGAAGGGAGCTCAGTACCTCACCCTAGGTCCAGTGTCCTGCTCAAACCAGAGCAAACCTGTCTTTATCCTGTGCTGGGTGCCTTGTCCAATCAATTTTTAAATATCACCAAGAATGGAAATACCAGCCTCAGCTAACATGTCAGTAATAATCTGAGGCAAAACTTTACACATTTATTTAGTAATAACTCTACATGTAGGTTTACATCATCAAGCCAATTACTTAAGTGGAAGAACATCTACATTTTAGCTATAGCATTTAACTGGTCTTTGTGACTTATGGTCTCCTTTGCAAAAAGAAATAGCTGTGGTATGTCAAATACTACCCTATGGTAACTCTTGGTATGTGCTCTCAATTTAGTCTAGACCACTACCTAATGGTGTATTAAATGACTTAGAAATGATCACTTAATCTAGACATGGATGATCCTTGGAAGATAGTTTTTGATGCTCAGTTGCCCTCGAGCTCAAACCACAATGTTCCCATCTAACTTAATAGAGAGCAAAGTAAAGTAACAGTAGGCCTTTTTGGAAACCTACTCTAAATATACACTGTTTAGCCCAAAGCTACTCCTGAAACAACTCACTGTTTATAAGTGAATATGGCAACTCCTCAAAAATATCTGTTAAGAGATGCTAGGTTTGATTACTTAAGAACTGGAGATCTCTACATAGAGTTTTCTTCCTTTAGTTGGTTCAATAAATATTTTGGCCTCTGGCCTTTAAATAAGGGTAAAAATACTAGGTACGCTCTTCAGACATCTGTTTGAAAAGATACGGTACTACACGCCAAAGATTTAATTCATGCTTGGCCGCTAGCTGGCTGTAATTTGTGTTTCAGGTATAAAAAGAAAGAGCTTACTGGAGAAACACTAGAATACCTTCCCCTTTATCCCTGCTCTGAACTGGGAAACCAGGTCCATTTTTAAACTTACTGATATGTCCCTGTTAACCTCATCAATAGAAATCCACTGATTATTATGATGAATTAGGGAGAGGACTGTATTTAAACACAAACCAAAACTAAGTGAGAATGATCTGAACTCTCTGTATCCCTTCTTACAAATCAGAAGCCTGAAGTTAAGACTGTATATTTTCATGATTGTCAGGGATATTAGTGATTAAATACATTCAATTTTATACCTTGTTATATACATATTTTCATATCTTCTTTTTTAAATCCAAGAAAATACCATTTATTATTCAATTTAGGATGTATCAAAATGAAATAGGTATACTATTTTTCCAATATATGCATTCTTCAATTTTTATATAGAAAGACACAAAATTAAATGCTTAAATCAGTACCTTTTCAAGCAAATATTATTTACGGAGTGCTGATGGAAACAAGCCTTTACAAAAACCAATGCAGAAATATTTTGCTTCTCAACTACACAGAAAGTTTTTGCTCTGGAAGATCCAGCAAACACAGAAATATTTGATGCTCTAAAATCCTTTTTCACTCTTTACCATCAAAAAAGTCTGTTTTGCTTGTGTCTCAAAGATCCCCCTTTATCCAGATCTATTTACATTTAGTCATGTTTACATCCTTACACTTAGTCTGTTTTCTCTAAATAAATTCCTTGCCTTCCATTTTTCAACTTGCATGCAAGAGTAGCACAACTGTCTGTAATACCTAATTTGGACATTCAAAAATCCAATTATACATATTTAATCATTTTCTTGCATAGTCAAATAGCAAGCACCTATATTCAAACACATGTGATGGGATTCAAGAGGACAATGAAATATAAACTATCTGTCTACTCTGGGCTTTTCACTGTTTATCATCACTCATATGCATAGGGCTTTAGAGAATCTTGTAGCCAGGCTACCAAAGCTATGATTTTTAAGTACTGTTGTAGATTTAGAAATCAAACAAATTAGAAGAAAATTTACGTTACGACAGTAGGGAGAGTTTCCATATCAGTTTAATAATTACTTTTATAATCAGGCAATTTGCCATAGATACTCTCTAGAGTGAATATGAATTAGCATAATCTGTGAACTGTTTTGCTGAGCTCGTCTAGAGACCTCTTTCTAGGCTGCAAATTTTGACACATATTTTCACTCATGTATCTGCAGTTAAAGCATTATCAATTTTCATTATTAAGTACCTAATTCTGATTTGAAAAAATATGGACAGTGATATTTCAGGAGGAAAGAAACCAAAACCCATCCAAAAAGGCTTCCCAAACCCATAGAAACATCTATGCCTGCCTTCTGGTCCTGAAAAAAATGCCTCTATTGCCTGATCTAGGACAAGGTTTCTGATTATTTTTTTTCCAAACATAAGAAAACTAGAAAATAATGTGAATACAGTATGATGAAAAAACCAAACCTAAATAGAATCACATCTCAAGTGAATATCCATGACAAGTTTAACAAGAAATTATATAAACATCGCACTGAGTTATCTTCAGTTTATAATTACCAGCTTGTCATAAGCCACAGACACATAACCCCATGTGATGCAATCTACATTGCCACAGTTCACAACAGAATGATATCTCCCGAAGCTATTATTTCTTCTTTTCCCTTCTTGCAGTGCATTTTTCCAACATATTTCTGAATTTTATCATTAGAGTCCAGCTGGAAGCATGCTTCTGTTGCCAACTAGTATTCCCCCATAAGCTCTTCCTCCCCCATGAAGGGAAAATGTAGGACAGTGCTGCAGTGGTGGGAGAAGTTGGGAAGGTGAAGGGAAGAAATACATAATCAGAAACAGTAGCTCTACCAGACCTGCATTAGGCAGCATCCATCTTAGTCATAACAGCTCTTCAACTGCACTTCATCATAAACTATGGCACACCACACCTCTCACAAGAATAGGCATGTTTTCCATGTTTCTGCACCCTCAGCTTATTTTACATAAGCAACATTTGTTCTCCTTTATTGTCTCAAATTAATGAATGAAGAATCAAATGAAAGTCAGCAACATTCATACTATAGCACATTTTTACAATTAGTTTTTCCAAGTATCCCCAAAGGCATCTAGAGAGGAGTAACTAGATTATTTTCAATTACCTAATCTTCTGAATAATAAACAAAAACTATCAGTATAAAGTTTCAGTAATAAAGCAGTCTAACACAGTCAGGTGGAACATGGATAAGGAAGCTCAAAATACAGAGTTAACTCCTTCCAAAGTCAATTAAATAGGAAAATCCCTTCTTAGAAAATCCCCATATAAAGAAGAAAACTCACTTTTTTAAGACACTCTAGTTGGCGTATTCAGTAGAAGAAAACTGCATAGCACTTTTTAAGGTTCAGCTTTGCAGATAAGGAAGGCTTAAGATGCCCATATATCGAAGGTACATCATAACATTATCAAAGTAAAGATTATCAAAGCTTTTTTTTTTTTTTTTTTTATTTTAAACACACACACACACACACAGGAGAAAAACTGTCTTGAAGGTTATAGGTTACTCCCACTAGTAATTATTCATATTCATAATCTTTAAAACAAGAAATCTATCTCAGAGCTCTTTCCCATCGTTTTAACTCCAGAAAAGAACTTTAAGATATAATGAACCTTCTGTTTATATCTGGGCCATCCAACTACTTGCTGGCAGAGTAATAGTAGAAAGTAGAAATAAACTCTGCAGTTAGGTCCATAGGATTATTGTTTTCTTTTATCTTAGGTTTACTTTCAGTGTGGCTTAGCTAAAAGCTAATTTGCATTATAAAAATCCTTCTCAGATCTTCAAATTCATATATTGACATTTTCAGTCATATGCATAAATACTGGGTTCATACAGTAGATGTCTAGATTTAGCAGTTGATGCTAAACCCTTTGATAATTGAAACAGACTTTGTGGCTCTGGTTTACCTGCTAAACCTCTTCCTGGAAAACTATCCAACTGGAGAAAACACATCCTGCACACAGATTTCTTGGCTGTGCTGTGTCACATACCACCCATGAGCTGTCACTTCACCAGAAGGAGCAATATCAAGTTAGGTCTAAGAAGAAAGCAGAACATCCAGAAACAAATATATTAGCTTCTTAGTTAAGGATGAGAGGAGTCAACCAAAACCTGCAATGATTACATCCATTTCTCTGTGGTGGTGGGGGGAAGCCATGAAGACAGGTTAGTGCAACTGAAGGACTGAAGTTATAGAAATAATGTTACAGTTATCCAAGCATCTATACCCAAAATACCCATAAATATTTATATCTAGGCAGTTATATATATTGCTTAGAGAACTACACATGTAAAAAGACACTCGGAAGTCCGCAGATTGAAGAGAATGCTACTAAATTACGTGGGCAAATAGTGAGGATCACAGGCCTAGAACGGCAGCCTTGAAACTTTGGGTTTAATGTTGCTGCCATTACAGTGATATGACCAGGGACTCTCTCCTGGAGTTTGGCTCTGAAAACACTCCTCTTCCAACTGACAAAGGAGCAGGCACTTGTACTGCCTCCCTCCCAAGGAATAGCTTACCCACACAGGGCATGGAAGACCTGCTTTCCCAATGGGATTTTGAACACAGATCTGCTCCCTACCTATGACCAGATATTCTGATTGAAAAATGCTCTCAAATGCCTCCTCAATAAGCTTTCACAGTTTGCAAAGAGCAATTAAATATTCAGCTGGCAATAGAGAGTTTGCTCAGCTACAGCTTGGTAACCGAGACACCAACTTCCCTTATCTTTAGGATTGG
The DNA here is from genome assembly GCF_965140245.1 of Athene noctua. Taxonomy (NCBI): domain Eukaryota; kingdom Metazoa; phylum Chordata; class Aves; order Strigiformes; family Strigidae; genus Athene; species Athene noctua. Next base: position 25,319,473 of record NC_134041.1, read on the forward strand.
CTCCAATGACTGCTCAAAGGAGCAGAAAGCAGAGGGGAGGGGAACCGCATGCTCCTTCAGCCTGTTGTGCAAGACATGCTGAAGCGAGGCCAGCAGGGCACTTCTGCAGAGCAATGCTCAGCACCAGCCTGGCCTGAGCAATACGGAATTCATCTGGCAGATATTTTGGTGGCATGGGGCTTTGGACACCTCCATAGTGAGACAAGCACTGAAGAGGGTGTTTTGAGTATTCAGATTTTGAGTTTAGGTACTGTGTGCTAGATGAGCACCTAAGCCAGCTGTGGAATGCATTTAAGCAAAATAATGAAGCTTGATCAGGTTTACACACTAGACTAATTTTGTAATGATTGTCTTAAATGTCTACTAAAAATTGTTTGCATATTGTAAGTGTGATTGGAAAATTCATTCTATTTTTTATACAATCAAAGGCTTGGTATTTTTGGGAAGGTCCCTGGTTTCTATAAAAACTGTAAATACCATGGAGATGTATTTACAATTATGAAAAGATTTGTTTGCACATCAGCTTCAGCATTACTTTTATTAATTTTTGTCATAATATTACACCATCTTAATTTTCAGTTTGCCAACTCTGTATAGACATCATCTAGGTGGTAAAAGGTGGGGGCAGCAGTAGTGCTTTACAGGTACTCTGCTAGTTGGCATTCTGTGCATGTTTTAGAAGTTTGATATTGATGTTTAGGCTCGATTGGCAGAAAAAACACTTTGTTTAAAATAGAAGAATTTGTAAATTCACTAAACTTAAGTCTTGACAAGTGAAGAACTGAATGACAAGCACCACAGTAGCTGAGCATAAAGGTATTCCATATAATAAAAGACAGCAAAAGGAAAAAAAAAAGAGGACCTTGCTACCATTTGAGACCAGAAACCAGTTTAACTCCTTAACCATGCAGGATGGCAAGACATTTGTTATGTAACAGCAACTTCAGATGGCGTTTTTAAATCCTGCCATCCTTTCACTGAAGAACAGAAGATTAGACTTCTACAGACTCTGAGAGACAGGGAGTGGAGCCAGCAGCAATATTTAGCACAGAGTGACTGATTTCTGGCACCATCTAGCTTCTCTGCATCAGGAATCTGGCAGCCTGGTAGGTGCTTTTCAAAGACACTGATTGAATAGTTGATACTAGTGCTATACAAAGGCTTAAAACAGCACAAGAAAGAATGAGAAAGAGTAGGTCCTAAGCCCCAAGACTACATTAATTTTTCCTTTCTCTTTTTAAATAAAGATACTGGGAAAAAAAATCCTGGGATGAATGCCAAAGCTAATAGAATGCAGACCCTGTTCATCATTCAGCTTCGGACTATGCATCTCTGACAAACATCTATAATATACATCAAACATGTTAGGCACAAAGAAGCCATAATGCAAGAAAGGCTGTTAATTCTCTTTTCACGGGACACAGTATAATCTGCAAAGTACAGGGGGTTTTTGACCAATAAAACTATCCCTATTTCCACTCAGAATTGTAAGACTCCAATGAGGTTTTGTAATTATAAAGAGAGTGAATTTATACTCATTCACTATACTTACAAGGAGTTTTGAACTATAGAAATTCCAATTCATCACCACCGGGTCTGAATGGAAAACTGCTGACCATCTGAGAAAAGCAGCCATGTTTTGTTGATGAACGTCAAACTGGAATAAATTGATGAGGTGTACAAACTTCTAATGCTTGTGCATTGTAAAATTTTACAGAAACATATTTGCTCATCAGCATGAAGACACGTTTACAGACTTACACCTTGGGAAACCAGAAAGGAAGACAAATAAGGTTGGTTTATACCCCCAGTAGAGGAGAAAAGGGTAGGGAAAGATGGGGAAAAAAAATTTTTACTGGACTATACCAGGCAAAAACAAGCATACACTTTCCAATTCAGAACCTTTTTTTCAATTCGCAGTGCAACTTTCTTTCCATTTGTCTGAGATCACCTAGAATGCACTTTAGGAGCTAATTCCTTCACATCTGGTTTACTCAGCATAGGCCAAATCAAAGCAAGGATTCTCAAATGTATTCTGAAACCCAACCTACTTTCTCGTTTACTTGGTCTTTTCAACTACATGCAGGCACAGCTATTGAAACAGAAAATTAGCTATGTTTACACACAACTAATACATAGGAGTTTCCTAATAGAAAGAATAAAACATAGTTACATGTTTTTTCCTATAATCCACTTAAAGTGATATTTCTCTGCTTGTCCCTCAGTGTCTTGGCTTAATGTACTCAGTCTGTATAGACACATTTTCTCAGTAAGGAGGTCTAGGGTTATACTGCTGTTGATTCATTCATGATCAGCCTTTGTGCTTTGTAATTTCATCCAATAACTGAAGTGTAAATGCAAGGGAAACACAGCTGCCTATTTATTTTAATCGTATTTCAAAGGTTTTCCTTTAAAGCAGAGTCTTGCATTCTCTTCTCTGTAGATATTTAGGTTTTTTAGACTACACATTTTCCAATTATTTTGATTATACGAAACTATGAAGGACCATATATTTTCCACAGCGTAGGGACAACTGATGTCTGAACATTAGCAAGTCAATAGTTAGTGTGGCAGGAATAAGAGTATCCAAGTGGGAATGAATTTCAAGATTTAGATCTGAGTGAGAACTCAAACGAACCTAATCTGAACAGCAGGCAGAAGTCCAAACTGAAGTTTGAAGCTACTCTCAAAGTCAGCACCTGTTATTTGAAGACAGATTAAGCTTGAACTGTTAAAGATCAAAATGGAAGAGCAAGTAAAAATTAGGTAATAGGAGCAAAACAGAGAATATGTTCATAAATGGGAAAGGAAAATTGAGACATCTGTCAACAGCCTATAACTTGGATGTCTGTTAATGGTTTTATATTCAGTTATATATTATTCAGTTGTAATTACTACAAAGTGTGTGTCTGCATAGTTTGGATGAGCCAGAGATATTAGAAATAAAGAATCTTAGGCTATTGCATAGCATTCATCTGAAAGATACATTGCATTGACTTGAACACATTTCTGTGATATTCTTGCACTCAGATTGCATTTTCAGTGATGGACAACAGCAAGTACTGGAATTAGCAGAAATTCTGCTGAGTGTCAAGGGAAGGGGTCTTTTAAAATCTCTTGATCCTTTTGAAAATCCCTGTGTGCAGTTTCATGGTAACATATTGTTTTAAAAACCCTGGTAGGTAGGTTTCTAGAAAGTAGTAAAGAGCTTTCACTAAGCCCTTCTCCTTTCCTTTTTCCTATGCTCTTATGCACGGCTATCCTGAAGCAGAGTGACTTGAACATGTATAAACACAAAGGCTTCTGGCTGCCTATGTTTGTGCTGATTTGTTTTAGTGGCAACACGTGCAATCTAAAATTGTCTGTCCCATAGCTGCTCAAAAAAAAAAAAATTATCTCATGGGTTTGATTGAAGATGTTATGGCATTGCTCATGTCCTCTTTCTAGAAGGCAGCTCTGCTGTTTTCGTCCGTATGAAGTTAGATTTCCTGGCATGCACATATGCAAACCTCCCCCACAAAAAAAAGTCAGACATGACCTTCCTCTCTCCTGTATTCTCATGTAAACTCAGCCAAAAAAAAAAAAAAGGAAAAAACCACACATCCAGCAAGTACTAGGTTTATGTGAATATTTTCAGAAGACACTTACACTATGCAGGTAATCAAATATAATCACAAACAGCTGAATGAGATTCTGATCCTAACATTCAGGGACCCAAAATAGGTGCTTGAGAGTAAGTATTGGAAAGAAGGCAAAGAACAGAAGAGAGGCGAAAAGTGTTAAAATTATTATAGGAATGGGGTAGTGCTACCCTTATTTTTGATATTCAGGAGGAGTTTGTCATGACTACACTAGCCCACTCCCTTTTTGCACTGAATAATTCCCAGCATTTCTGTATCATTGCATCTCAGATACACATATCAAGGACTTAACTTTCTAATCTTGCAAGTGTGAGCAGAGAGAAGGAAGGGGGGATAAAGCAATACCCATAAGCTTCCCTTCCCCTTTGTCTTCATATTTCTGGATGATACTTCTCTTTTTCTCCAAATACTTGAGGGATTTACTGCCTCTGCAATAGAGGTAGGAGAAGACTGCATGGAGATGACTGATCTGTATATGCATCATAAGGTTTTTATTTTATAATTTAGAAATATGTTACATGTATATTTCTCGAATAGCATGAGTGAAATTGCAGTTCCAGCAAAAAAAGTGACCAGGATTTGTCACTCTGTTATTGACTCATTAAATGGATTTTATATATTAGACAAGAATCTAGATCTCAGAAACCATTGTCTTCAATTTCCTTCCAGTTTTTGCCCTAGGAGAAGTGGAGCAAATTGCTAAGTATTTTAGCTGTTCTTTATTCTCCTTCCCCACTGCACTGTGTCTTACATTATATTAACAGTGCTGTGAACAGCATATGACAATAAAACCCTCATACACCAATTAAGCATGATCAGTTCACAAGAAGAAAAATAAGTTCCAGAGACACAAACAGACTGGCTGTATCCTTTCTTTGGTACTATTATATTCTTCCTTCCATCCTGTTTACTAATTTATTTCTTCCTCAGTCTCATATTCTGTCTCCCACAGCCTTTAGGGACAGTATTTAGAACCTTAAACCAGTTTCAATCACTGGGATGAGGTCAGCCATCAGATTCATGGGACCGGCAAGATTAGAACATATTTATCCCAAGTCCAAGTGCAGTGCCCTATTCAGAAAGTTATGCTGCCTGCTAGTTATCAGGTTGAATTGAAAACAAAAGTTATATTAAAAGACAGCAGGATCATTATTTCTCCCGTCTGCCCACCTCCTCAAGTGCCTGAGGTCATTTTCCACAACAAAAATGAAAGCCCTTCTTGGAAGTGTTTTTGTGCTAAACAGCAGTGGTTAATTTCTTGCAACTAATTAGTTATTCAAGTGAAAGTATAATGATCCTCCAACATGATTGAAAGTGCTTCAACTGAGTTTCCTGCTAACAGCATACTTCTAGAAAAGATGCAATAAATCAGCAGGGTTATGGAAATCTTTAAACAAAGCAAGTCTACGACAGGAACCCATTAAAGATATAGCCATGTAATATTTATGTACCTAGCTGACTTGTGCTTTTAACCTAGCACTTTTAGCTACAGCTTTTTAGCACCTGGGTCATATTCACTAAGAATGAAATTCACCCTATCTTCTAAAAGCCAGCATAATGTCTCTGCATTAGATGTTTGGAGTATAGAGTTACCATAGGACTTAAGTGATGGAGCCTTCCACTGAATGGAATTTAATCCAGATTTTTTAAAGAAAAATACAAACAGAGCACCTCTAAGTAGCACAGAAATTTTAATCTGTGACCTTCAAACTCCCTGATTACTCTTTACATGAAAATCGGTAGGTACATAAACAAGAAAGGTTTTTATAAATCCAAGAAGGTATCAATGCAGAAACAAAACTTCTCAGAATAGCCAATGTCATCTATAATTGTTCAGATTATGATTTGTTGATTAGGAGTGGTTAGTGAGATGGCAATAGTGGATCTCTAGAGATTTTCAGAGAAGGTGCTGACTGCATAAAATGCCATCCACTTAGTCCCAAAACTATTAAATCATTACAAGTTGGGTGTTTAAATGTATTAGGTACTGAAGAAAAGCAAGACCCAGTTTTGTAGAAATACATTTTGATTATGTTTGAGCCTTATGGATGTTATAGATGTACAAATCTGATCCTCTTAAATTTTAGAAGAGACATTTCCCTTTCTTCCATCACATTAAACTATGTTTGCATGTGTGTTTACATGTATTTTTAAACACACTCATAGTAAATGTGAAACAAAGGGAATGGTTTAATCTCCACTTGATTTGGCTATACCTGCTTTCCCTCATCCCATTCACGCATTTACTTCAATGCCAATCTTCCAGTAAGTCTTCCCACGTTTTGAGAGACAGAATTTGGATTCGCAAAGCAGTTTCATTCAAGGTCCGAAACATTATTTACTGGCCTACCCTTCCTTAGTAGATGGCTGAAAAAGGGAAACGTCGCTGCTGTGGAGCTGAAAAAGGGAAACTTCAGGAAGGCATGTAGGAACTGCAGTTTCCTGGGACTCTTGGAAGAAGCAAGAGAGTTATAAGAAATTAGCAGAAGGGGATTGAAGGACAGAGAAAAGGAGAGAAAACATCACTCCCCCTTCCTCGTAAAATCATCTTTGCTCTCACCATAGGTTTTTGGGCCAATGACCACTTTCAACTCACACTTTCTGTTGGAAAAATAAATTAGGAGTCCAGCTTAATTTTGTCAATAGGGAGTTTAAAGTGGTCACTGGAGCACAAAGAGCTTTTCAAAGGGCAGCTGAGCTCAACACGGACAAGGAGGAGGATATCGAGAGTGCTACAAAAATACAGGCAGATTAAAAACATTGAGGGCACACCATTTTTTGACAATAAAGATAAGGCTTTTATAATAGTTACTGCAATCTTGTATCTATTTACTGTAGGCTATTTTTCTTTAGAAGAATATGTATTACTTAAAAATAACTTTGCCAGGGCAGAAAATAAGTGGTTTGTGTGTGTTGGCCTTTGCTTAAAAAAAAACACCAACAGAAAACAGTAAAAGAACTAGGCATTTGCTCCCTGAATACATGGGATTATGCTTCGTATTTGTGCTGTAAATCATTGGATCCAGTACAAGTAATTGTACTGCAATGGGTTTTGCTATGCTAAATATTTAAACTGTGTGCCCAGTCCTTCAAATTCTGAGCTTATTCTGTGTTCAGAGCTTTGTAGGGCTGAGTCAATAGCATATTTGTTTTGAATGGTTGTTCCTAGATAACAGTAACAAAAATCCAAAACTTGTTTACATCATTTAACATGCCTAAAAGCTTAGCTCAAGACAAAAAGAACAAGCAAGCAGAAAAATGCTGTTCTTTAGAATGGTCTCTGCTGCTGAAAATAAGAAGTTGCACCACTAAAAGGCAAAAAGAATGTTTTGCCAACTTTGGACCAAAAAGGCTGTTAAACAACTGTTTTGTTTTTAAATTGAAGCAATGACTGGCATAAAAAGATTTCAAGGAATTTCCTCTTCTTCCTGAAGATAGCCATGAGCCTTTCTCCTACCCCAGACTGCATATTGCAGTGATTGCAAGATAGACATATCTTGCGGGTCCTAAGCAGTAGAGCCTTTGTTTATGAGAGCATACAGAATGTGTGATGGAGAGTCAAAATGAAGCAAATCAAGCAATTCTACCAATCTTATGAAAACTTTGTTCCCATCTGAGCAGTACTTTCAGATCTAATAGACAGATATTACATCAGCTGTTTAGGAAGTGCCCCTCTATTTTCTTAACTTGCATTGATATCTTAAGAACAAGATTTCACCAGCATTTACACTCAGACACCCATGGAGTGTTTAACATACTCTCAAATTGCAATTGTGGTCTAACTTGTGTAAAGTATGGTGATATTTTTAGGAACAAAGATGAAGCATCATCTCTCATCTGTTTCAAATTACACATGAAATATACTGGGTATGCTAGCAACAGAGATTTGCATGCAGAAATTTCACAAAGGAAAAAATGCAAGAATGCCAAAATACAATTACAGCAAAGGAAATCGTGCAAACAGGCAATGATTTACCATCCTTACATTTTCAGATTCACAGTTCTAACTGAATGCTGTCTGCCTTTAGTTAGTATCCAGTACTGTGTAATAAGCATGGTATTTGAAAAAACATACTTTTTTATATCTACATGCTACCTAGAAAGATCCCAGTACTTAATCTGGAAGCAGACAGAACTCAAAAAGGTGCCTCTTTTCCAGTGAAGATGTGATTTCCCCTCTAAGGGCCTGGGGCAGTGTGCCTCAAATGCTAATAGCTTGAGTTGTGTGCAATAGCCCTATATTGTTTATATAGCACTTCACATGTTCAAAGCACTATGAGATATCAGCCATCACTACACTTTTATGAGGCTGTAAGTATTACCCACTAAACATTAGGGTTCAAATGACTTGCTCTTGATCAAAAGAAACTTTGTGCAGCAGGACCATAATTATTTGAATTCGGTAATTCTCACAGTTCATTCCTATGGTGACTCAGAAAGAAGAGGGGGATGGGATATTAAAGCCAGTTGTTACTGCACTCTGCTCTGGCAGCAAGATAGAGACACGTGGAGAATCCCTAAACTAACTTGCACTCAAACAGCACCTTTTCTGTAACTTCTAAAATAATTTAAAATTGAAAACACAAATTAAACAAAATACTTTAAAAGCCCCTCAACATGTTTTTCTGAATGTATTTCATGTAATCACTGTGAAGAACCTAAAAGACAACATAAAAACTATACTGAAATACTCCAGAAATCCTAAGATGGGGGATCCCCATTCATTCTGAAGCAGTTTGGGGTTTTTAAAACCAAGAGGTTTAGTAGGCAAGTTAAAAGTAATGAGCCCACTTTCTGCAGGTAATGAACTGAAATTTATTGACTGCAGGAGGATTCAATAACTTCTAGAAACACAGAATATTTTTACTTTCCATTTTTATACATAGTTTCATTCCATGAAAATTCAGTTGCTATGCTGACATTCTCCGTTCCCATAAAATAAATCCAATGACAAAGGAGATGTTGAAAAACAACCATTGAATCCCAAGTCTCTGTTCATATGACAACCAGATAAATGCTTGACATAAATGCTAAACAGGATACACCCTGAAGATTCTTCTCTTTGTAGCTGAAAACACTTTATGTAAAAATACTACCACTGAGATTGAAGACAGACAGAATAAGAAAACTCTTATCCCCTGCCTTTTCATCCAGCACCCATCCTATCATGCAATATTGTCTTTCCCACATCTTACATTTTAACTTGTACGCAGTCTTGGTTTCCACATGTACCATATGTTTTCTGAGTGCAGCTTCACAGTTATTGGCCTTAGAATCTTGCCTGCAGGATCACATGGGAAATAGATCATACTACTAAGACAAAATGTAGGCTGCTACACACAATCCAGATTCATCAGATGAGAAAAGATTGCCCATTTAAGGCTATCACAAGAAGGGGGAGGGTAAGAAATTCCCTTCAAAGGCAGTAATGAGAACAGAGAATTACTAACAGAACGTCTTGTGTTTTAGTTGAGCTGATCATGTAGCTCTTAATATTTACCCCCTCTATCACACAACTTCCATTTGACATTTTTTGGGTACAGACCACAGAGAACTTCATGCCAGACTGTGTTTGCAGTTTCTACTGTTTTGACTTACATTGCCTGGAAAGTTAAATTACTGAAATATTTGCTAAAATATTTAAGTTTAATCATAATGTCAGTAGGTGAGCATTACTTCATGGATATTAATGTAAAAAGCAGTTACCATACTCCATCTACCGATCTAAAGAACAGATGTTTTCATGTGATTTATGGACACTGAAATATGTGCATATCTTCCATAAATAGTAATGTGTTCCAGTAACAAAGAGTGGAGAATTGTCATCCAAAAGGCTGGGAAACTGCAGGCAGTATTAGAATTTATTCACCAATTTCTTGGGTTCAAATAAAAAGCAAAGCTGATAGGTCCAGTGCCGCAATCCTGTACGTTGGAAAAGCTCTTACAATTCCAAACAGGACTAACAACATGAAGTAGTAAATTGCAGAGTTGGGCTCAATAGGTCAGATATAAAAGTCTGTTTAGAGCACGTGAATGCAACTATGATTTTTTAGGTAAGAGTAAGAATTTATGTTGATTGAGGTACAGTAAATCTAAAGCAGTAAGCAAAAAGAGAATATTGCCTTGGATATTTTTACATTAAATTTTGTTTTGGAAGGGTCTTTAATACCAAAATTTAACAAAATACTTATCAGGTAAAATTCTAAGGGGCAAAGCATAGTTTTGAACTCTGCAACTAAATTATTCCTGGAAGTGCAATCAGATATTTGATTGAACAAATATCATTGCTGCTCCTCAATTTGTTCTGTTCCTAAATTAGCTTGGCTAATCAGCATCCCACCTCAGTCTGTGTTGTAGACATGTAATATTATCTGACAGGCTTAATTTCAAGAGCACAGTCAATTTTAGGACAGCAGACTTACTAAAAACTTAGTCAAATGCTACAAACACACAAACTAGCATACCTGGAAGTGTCCTGGTTTCTGGGCCAGCAGAACTCGGATAGGACTCAATGAACTGCAGATTGTTCTGTAATGGCTATGCATGTCAAACAAGTTTTAATTTAGTTTTTAAAAAATCTCGTGGTTATTATTTCACTTCAAAAAGAGTTTTCTAGCGTGCCAAGATATTGTCCCCTTATTTCATGAGCAAGAGCCAGGATGATTCTGCATAAATTTAGAGTTCTTCATAACATAATGTACAAAAAAGCAACATTGTAGAATGCAGAATTTAAACAATTTTCCCTCCTGTCTCAAGCTGGCATGCACTAGTGCTTCAAGATGTTATGCAGCTGCTACTTTTCTCCAGAGATGGCTGTACTCCAGTAAATGGTGAAATACTCCTCAAAACATCTTTTTTCCAGGAGAGTTTTACAAGGATGTTTCCACAGGTTGAAGGCAACATGAAAACATTGTGATTGTCTAGTTGGATTTCTCAGAAAACATCGGCCTTAGAATTACTGCATTAGTAATTAGGAGCCAATGCTATACTCCAAGGCACTGCAGAAACTATTGCAGTTAGTGTTTGTGGAATACAGTGAGAGTCTTAGATTACATTGGAAGTTATTGTATTCTGTGCTTGCAGTTTTTAATACCATGGAAGAAACAAACACTTTTCATTTTGTCAGAAAAAGGACTTCCTCTTGATAGCTGCACAGAGTTTTTCTTTCAGCATATAATCCAAAATCATCCAAGAATAAATTGAATCTCTAATAACTGCAGTCAGCTGAATTTAATTCCTTTTGGTAGAAGCACAGCAGTGTCAATACTTACTTAGATTTAGTATTACTGCTAATTTATTGCAGGTAAAATGCCAATACAACATGAAAATTTGTCATTTGAAAAAGGTTTAATAAAAAATATGAACACACAACAAAAAACAGAAAAGTTGATAAGAACTGAAAACGGATCATTCTACTTCCAGGTGAGCATCCAGGTGCCAGCTGGTGTAAACGCAGATGCCACTGACGTCAGTGGAGCTGTGTCAGTTTACACTAGTTGAGAACCTGACCCCAAGCATCTTAGTGCCATTTTTAGACACTGCCACTGGAATTCACTTTTGCAACACTATTAAAAATACATTCATGCATTGTATTTCTTCCGGTCCCCAAGTGTATAACTGGAAGCCTGTTGACAGACTGTGGGAGAGCAAGCAGGAGGTGGAAGTAGCCAACAACTGTATCCATGAGATAACTTTGCAATATGAGTATTATCACTATTGTTCTGTGGTCTTCCTTTTCTACAAATGAATATTTGGCTTTGAAAAGTCTTAACTCCACCTTCCAATAACAATTCAATGCCAACAAAAGAAAACAGATGCTGTAAGACATGCAGAATATCTACCATATAAATATGTTACCATACTATTTTAATCAGTGTACGATCTGAATAGACCATTTTAATGCATCATTAGGGAAATTAACTAAAATCATAAGAAACCACCCAAACCTGAGATCTGTGTATTTACTTTATTTGTTCCTAAGCAATCTCACTGCTGTACAAGCAGTAAGATTGCTACAAGTATTAAACCAGCCATCTGAAGTAGCCTACAAGCCAGACCTGTCTGACATCTATCATTTATATTTCATCTAGCATTTATGTGGGAGAGGGAAAAGGAAGAAAGGAAGAGGTGAAGCAATAAGCAGGGCAGAGCAGTACTTCACAGCTCCAGACACCATTTCTAAGTAGGGTAAGGGAGCTTGTATTATTGTTTTATACAAGGCAGCTGTTAAACAGGAGTGTACTGTCTAACAGCTGCCAGTATTAACCAGTATAATGACATTCAACATTTGAGGTTGAATCTTTTGACTCAAGATATCAAGGTCAAAAATGGAAAAACTAACTAATTGGAAGTGAAGATGCAGTTCACGTAGCATTGAAGTAATTGTCTGTTTGTGCAGCACAACACCCATATCTTCAATTTAGGTCAGACCATCAAGAGGAAGAAAAGGACTGAAGACTGAAGATGAGATGCTCTACTTCACACAGTTGCCCTCTGGAAGGACTGGCAAAGGCAGTCACTTAAATTAAGTACAGGTCATCAGAGAAGATACCTAATCTATTTCTAAGACAGGCAGCTCTAGCAGTCCAAATCCCTATGGCCTTTACAGTGACACAATGTACTACTTCCTCATGTACCTCTGTCAATTCATGTTAGGTTCCAATTTTTTAAAGCAATATTTCATGTACACCATGACCCTATTGCTCATAGCAAGGAAAGTGCTTTGGTTTATTTATGACCTACTAACCTTAAATAAAAAAAAAAACCATACATCCAATCTGAATGTTCACATAAGCCTGCAGATCTGAAATAAAATTTAAAATAAAGTTGGCATTTGTAACAGCTAGCTAAGGCTGGGATTTGGGAAAAAAAAAAAAAAAAAAAAGACGAGCGAAGATGAAAGCACTTTTACCCTGCATAACCTGCACACATCAGGAGTCAGGGCTGGAGCTCAGGAAAATTTTTTTGTGGTTTTGTACTTACAAGTTTCAGCCCATTTCAACAGAGTATAGGTAACCAAGGAAATATTGAGGTTTTTCCATTGTGGGGGGTGGAGAGGGAATAATAACAACCTGTGAAAGTAATTCCTTCTAAAATGCAATCCACCCAGGTGCAAGCTCTACATCGGTGCTCTCCTTGCCCTGCACCTCATCTTAACTGCCAGGTATCAGGCTGGCAAGACCTCATACTGAAATATGAAGTGACAGATGAAAGCAGGGAATAAGAGCACAGGAATAAGTACTGAAGGAAATGGTGTACAGAAAGAAAGCTTATAATAGGGTGGATATTAAATATGAGCAACCATAAACCAGAAAGTCCATTCATTTGGCTAGAACAATGTTGAACAGATGCAGATGCACAAACGGCTACTGAGTTGGAGAGCCTTATTCTCTCATCACTCATGCTGGGGTAAGGAACTTTTTTCATAATACCCATGGAATTAAACTGTGGAAAAGCCAGTACAAATAAATGGAGAAAAAAATAGCCCAAAACTTCAGAGCTAAAGTACTGGCAGCAAATAATCCCATGCTGGATGTATCAGCAAAGGAAAAAAAAAAGGGGGGGGGGGGGGGGAGGGGTTTGACAGCCACATTGGTTAGATTTCAGATATAGTCATAATCACAGTGGCCTTTCTAAACAAAACACATCTAATCTACCATAAAGGAGAAAATTAGTTGATTCCATTGTTGTCTAGTTCTCCAATAGGCTATATTAATAACTCTAGATATATTTGATAGAAAATACAGTTGAGTTAAATGATGTAATAAATACCTCTACATGAAGAGCAATTAGTTGAAACAAACATCTAGGAAAAAGTCCTCGTCATGGTGTTTGTTCACAAAATACTTATGAAATGCAGTCTTTCGATGTTGGTCCCCTTTATGCAAGTACAGCCAAATTTGACAAAACCCCCAACATTTATAAAGATTTTTAAATTAATCAGAAATGGAAGACAAAGGGTATGACATCTTTTACCAAAGGATAAAGTAAACAAACAACAATGCATAGAAGCCAATGAATCAGTCACATAATTTCAGTGCAGCAAGCTAAGAGTGGACCTAACAAAAAAGAATTCCGACCAACTGAGCTGCGAGACCACCTTCTATAGGAGAACTGCTCACAAACACAAATAAGGTAAAATTCCTAGGTTACCATATTTTGCTTTCTGATGCAGCCTCTAAAACCGTTTCTCTACAACATGAAAATTGCAACTCTACATTTTTTTTTAAATGTTTTTATTTATTTATATTAAGAATTAAGAATAAGGACAACTTGAGTTGAAAAGCTAAGAAGACTGGAAAAAAGTGTGCTACTGTGGAAATTTTTAAGAATAGGCACTTTATGATGTGATGATATGGACACCATGTTGGCACCTAAAAAAACATATAAAAAGAAATTTAATTCATCAAGTATTGATACACATTCATGTTTTTTCCTACTGGAAACTATAACAGGTTCTGCACGTGTGACAATTTGTAAAGAAATGGCCTTCTGTCTAAGACAGTTATTGAGAAATTAAGCCTTCTTAAAGGAAAATGTAGTTTTCATCAATCCTAAGCAAGTTTAAATCCAACTGAACCATGTCAGCAGAAGACATTTGTACTCAATTAGGCAATCTGTAATTGGCAACACTGATTCATAAGTCTCTTAGCCAGCTCTGTTCATATATGGAATCTTGTGTTTTGTTTTGCTGTGAAGTTCAGTTTTGTGAAATAACAGACAACATTAATCCACTTGTGTCTGGATCCCCAACCTATATTGTTAGAGCCTGAATAAGTGAAATATCTTTTCTTTTCATAGAAAGAAGTTTGGAAAGTTTGGAAAACTGCCAGCTCCTTGCACAAAGACTGAAATAGGATGGGCAGAGAAGGGTGATGGTATCGGTAAGAGAAAAATGACTGAAGTTGCATCAACTGTATGATTAAAATGATTGTGTGAAATTTGATTTCCCCCCCCTCCTCCTTTCAGACATTTGAGGATGCTGTCAAGTCAATGGAGTTCTGTTGTAGTGGTTGCTTCAGTGAACATTCAACGCTGTCGGTGAGTTTGGAATTAAAGTGAAAACCATCGACCGTTGATTGTACCCTCCAGCTAACCATCCTCCTCCTTACTTCATGCTTTCAGGCCTTAACACCGAAGATAGCAACCTAACCACCACGTGATGTTTCTCCCCCACTCTGCCAAGCTTTACAAAAAAGGTCACAATCAACATTCATTGCTGTCGGTGGGTTTAACTATGTGGACAAGCTCACTGAACAATGAATGCAACTGTGGCCCCACATTTTACAGTTGCCATTGAGAGGAACATCAGCTCTGAAAGCAGTAGTGAGAAGCAAACACTTCTTACAGGCTACTTTTTTCTGGTCAAAGAAATAGTTGGGGATATTCACTTTTTGCTTGCTTGTTTGTCTTTAACTCAGCTGACTAGAAAAAAAAAAAAAAAAAAGAAATCACTGCCTTTCTGGAATATTGTCCTTCCAGGGTACAGCATCGTTGAAAACATAAAAATTTGTATTCAGTATGTATGCGGAAATAAATAACAATACAGGCAATTTTATGCATATCCATTCCTAAGGACTCTGAGCATAAGAGGAAAGAATATTTAAATCTTATTTTAAGTAGGTGTTGTGGAATAGTTCTGAAATGTCTTCTATACTTGTCATGACAAAAACAAATGGAGCCAGAGTTCAAAGATTCAGGTAAAATGTTCTATCAAATAAAAGATTAATTTTACATGAAATTGATCTTAAGCACCTACATAAATACTATTAGACAGCAAATACTATTACATTTGCCTTTTTTAGGGATCTGAAAGATGACAGAGAAATGTATATTCAGAAGTAATAATGGAACAATAGTTAAATTGTAAAATTATTGCAAACTTTGGGTACCTATGTCACATTCGTGGTGTTGCTGATAGTAATGAGAAAATAAAAATGTAAATAAACCTCACAACTTTCTCCTTATTTCCTTACAACTCTATTAACCTGGTCAGACACACAGAAGGACCAGTCTACGTTTCTCACATCACAGTCATCCAAGGTAAGTTCAGCCTTTAGACAGCAGAACTCAGATATTCTGCAACCAAAAGTTAGGTAATCACACAGCATTAGTATTGTTCCTCCTCATAATGGGGGTCTATTAACAATACTTTAGTCTGATTAATTAAAGGGTTTCCTGAGTGTATCAGTTAGTTGTCTTGTGTACTGTGCTTCTTGTTTTATCCATGTTTCACCATGTAGCACTGAACAGGATACAATCATGGGAGGACGCCTGTGTAGTTGCTTCTTGAACTTTGTGTTACCAGTCTACTTACATGATAAAAATATATTTCAATCATGAAAGATCAGTTGTCAATCCTATGCAAGACTGCTATTTATCGGGAAAAAAAAAAAAAATCTGTTCCTCAAAGGCATAACCACACTAACAAATTAAATCCTGAAATTGTTTGGACATTATTTAAAAGTAATGTTTGGGAAGATTATATTTTTTCATTGCAATATTTACTAGAGAAGAATCCACAGGTTTTATTAATCACTGAATACTATTGTGGTCAGAGACAGCAGAGTATTAAAAGGAAGGGTTTGCAATGGATGTATGACTTCTCGGCAACACTGTTCAGAGATAAGCCTGTATCTTTAAGTTCACTCATTTCTACAAAAACAGGAACTTGACTTACTACTAACTTTACATATTGTAGATAGATAAAGATCATACTAAAAGCAGGACTCAAAGGTGTATATTCTATCTAGGAGGAGAAACTTTCAAATTAAGTTGTAGCTAGTATGTTCTTGCAACAATATATATCAAGGTTCCTTATTAAAACCTGAAAATCAGGTCTTGTTTTTGCAATACATTTATTAATGCTAGCTGTAGTTGTTTTATGTATTTTTAACAGAGAAGATACTTACTAAAGTAGAAGATTCTGTAATTTGGCAACACTGGAAAGAACCAGTGTCCTGAAACATGAATGGTGTCTGTATATATGTTTTCTATGCTAACTGATGTCTGAATGATTACCATTGTAGGGACAGATTCCAGTGCAGGAAAAAGACGTTACATCCCTCCCTAAGGCAGTACTTTTCCTCAAAATACATGTTTTTTCTGTGATTTCTGTCATAATTTTGGTTCACACGCTCACTAAATATTAAATAGCAACAACTCATACCATACTAGAATAGGGTGCAATAATTTCAGCCAGCATCAATCTAGGTAGAGATTACTAGTTCACACCCATTACAAACACAAAACAAATATTTTCACCTTGACTGCAAGTTTTTACTGGTTTCTGAAGAACAGACTCTGCAGCAATGGTCTCTCTTAATGGTCCCTAGCATAAAATTTATCAGTGATTTTTAGTGAAATGTTTTCATATAGAGAGAAAAGTCTTCTTAGCATACAGATATATAATACTTCATACAATTTAACTAACAGTCAACTTCTACAGACTGGTAATTTACAGAATGTTCACTGACAAAACAATACCGCTATTCCACACCCCACAAAAGATGCTGGCTCACACACATCTTACGTTGTAAAGCCACAGAAGAATCCCATTTTGTTAACGGTAGCTGTGAAATACTGTGGAAAGGTTTCATGGTAATTTTCATGGGTTTTGGTTAATATGATACATATGTACTCAGTGCAATGCCCACAGGCCATAGAGACAGTCTAGAAAATTGCTCCTCAGTGTCATTGTAAATAAGTCACAGCAATATTTTTAGGTCAAGCATATCAAAGCTGCAGTAAATGCAATGGACCTTGACATAATAGGAGCACTAGTTTTACAGCAGCAGAGGAGAAGGAATATACTTTCCATACATGAGAGATGTTACTGTTCCCCAGTGCACACAATACTGTGCTTGAAGACAGCAGAGGTGGTACTACTTGTTATAAGGTTTGGAGTTGTTGGGGTTTTTTCCTGACTTCTGTAATAAGGTGGGTCAAAATATCTAACAGTTTCTGCATTAAGTCTATAGCTTCTGTTTAACAAGTACAGAAAGACACTCGCTTTTACCTCTAAAAATACAAGTCAAAGAATTCCTATGATAGAAATAGTCTGTGATATTCAGGACCATGGTAGGATGAATATGTTAGGCTTGCTTTTTGGCACGACCTAACACCACCAGACTAACATCTCTTGCTTTACAGATGGTGAAGTGGCACAAAGTTAAAGAGTTAAATATAGAAGTAGTCTATAGTTCAAATGGAAGCAGTATCTAGATCCTCTTGAACTCCAATCATGTGTCTTTCGGGGGGGGGGGGGGGGGGGGCACGGGGAAGGTGTGATCCTGTAATCCTGACTTTTCCCTAATGCAAACACCATGCTTTTCTTGCTGACTGCCCCCTTTTTCTTCTCTTTTGATATTTATCTTTGTTACTTGCCAGAGCTACAATGAAAACCAATTTTTTTTTATACACTTGCATGGTGACACCCACTCTAGATTAATTTTTGTATCTTGCCCTTTCTTTTATTTATAATAATTTATAATAGTTATTGATAATTTTGTCATTTTTTTTGTCTTCCTGTGCATCCTTCTTTAAGTGCAAGTGCCAGAAACGCAGACCACATTCAAACAGCCCAGCCAAAGCTAACTGAAATAGTCTGATGTCTTCTTATTTTACAAGCAATCACTGATCCTTTTCAGCCAAAAATAGCATTTGTAATGGCACCACACAGTTAACACATTTAAAATTATCTAACATTATTCCATAGATATATGTGTCCACAAGTTCTTTCCCAGTTTGAAACAGATTATTTCATCCCCTTGAAATGCAACACTTTTAATTTTTTTGAACTTTGAGATTTTTTTCAATATAGCTCCTCCTGTCCCCTCCCCAAAATCACTAAGTTTTTGACACTTAGAAACCATGGCAGTGTATAGCATTAAGAACGAACTTTTAATACAAGCAGAAGCCTATCATGATTTAGTAAAAAATATTTAAACTTGCCACTGTATTTCATTTCCCATGCATTAGTTTAATTTTTAAAGTACAAACTGCAAAAGGGGCAATAGAAAGAATAAATACAAACCCAATAATTTTTTCCATGAACTTAAAAGACATTCCTTCTCATATATAAATGAGGTGTATCATCAAGGTGCATATACATAATAGAACCATTAAAACATTTGTCATTTGCCACTGTTGGGAAATATCGCTCATACTGTCGTATAATTTAAGCAATCAGAATTTCTGGAATGCAATTACAGAATTTCACTGTTGTCCAATAAGAAATGTATTAGTAGTAAAACAATAGCACCATTTTACATTATTGCATCCTCATTCTTTGTTCATCTAGTAAGCATAAGGGTTAATTGTCCCCTCCTGTCTGCATCCAAAGTGTATTTACAAGATCAGTATTTTACATAGTCACGTTAGAGCCTTCACTTCATAACAAACAGTAGTTACAATTTAAATACATAAATATGCCTGACAAATACATGTAAGATAAGATTTATATTTCAGTTTAGGAAGTACTCATCTGAGGAGGAAACTGAGCAAGTATTCAAACCAAACAGCTTCCAAATATGGCTCTTATCAAAAAACTGATAGAATTGCCCAGTTTCTACATCTGCTGGTTATGACACTGCCTTCACATTGCCACTAGAGTAAAAAATATTCTCCTCCTCCTAGCTTTGGATCTGAAGAAATACCAAAAATTTAAGGAAAAATTCAGGTGTAGAAACTAATCCACACAAGCCATGAATTACAATGGAAACTTTGTCTATATTTCACAGTAAATCAGAAATAAGACCCCAAGCTCTGCAGCTAGCATATACGCCCATGATACATATTTTGACCTTTCCTGGTTTTCTTTCGTGAGATACAGCTTCTTCCAAGCAAGTGTTAAAATTTTTGACAATGTTTTAACAACACTACTTTAACCTATCTGAAGTTTGCAAAATTGTGGGTGTTTTGTTTGGTGCTTTTTGGATTTTTTAATTGTCATGATTTTCTGACATTCAGAAATGTCACATGAGGTCTTTATAGCGAAAAACAACTCTAAAAGGGACCAGATACCACAATTGTAGCATACCAGCGTTCAAAAGGTTCAGATACCAGGTCAGGCAAAGGGCAAGATAGCCAGAAAGTAACATTCACCTGCCCCTTAAGATAGTGGAAGTTTCATTTCGCACTCAAGACGAATAATTTATGTATATTATAGTTTATCTAAACTACAGTATCACCTAGGGTAATGGCAAGTTATCCAATAATCATGCTATTAAGCTAATTGATTGCATGGATCCATTATTTAGTGATTAAACAGTTAAAATAATTTCTCATAGCCATTTTGAAACACTGAAACAAAAAAAGATACAAAAGTATTAATTTTAGCTATAAAGAGCTGAGTCCAGGTGGTTGCCCTCAAAAGTCAACATCACCATCTGATGTGTAAAACATTCCTAATTATCATAAAGTACACCCCATGCTAATCACTGCATTTGCCTCAAAGCAATGAGCCATGATAAGCCAAGAGTTCATGATGTAAGATTTACATTTAAATGCTATACAGTTCACTGTTTCAGTATCAATATGCTGCTGGTTACCACACTGACAGACATGAAATTACTGCATCCACTGGCCTGCAGAATAGGGAGGCTACAAACTGAAAGAACTTTCAGACAGACATTCAGGATGTAACTGTAGAAGACAGCAAGAAAAAAAGACAGTACTTTAAAGACAACAGGCAGTGTGGCCTACAGAATATCTTAAAAGAAATCTTTGTAACCTTGTCAGGAAGATCTCTGTACATGCCCAAAACAATTGTAGGAGATTGTTCAGAGTTCCAGAAGTTCATGTGGATGGATCATGGTCTGCTAACTAATTAATTCAGATTCTGTGCTTGTTTTAGACAACATGCTTTTATTGATTTCAGTGGAATTATGCCAGTTTGTACAAGCTGAGGATTTGGCAAGCCAACACACAAGAGAAATGTAAAAGAAGTATGGTCCCACACATCCTACACTAAATAAAAATGCAGTCAGAGGTAGATGTCATTCTTGGGGGAGGGGGGAGAGAAACAAAAGAACATGTACTGGAAAAATACATGTTTCCACCTACAGAGAGAGCATTTCTGCCTACAGACACACTGTAGGTGGCCCTGGACACACAGCACTTGGACACCTAACTACTCCATTTGTGGAGATTACTGCTTTGCAGGTACAAATAAGGAGCTTCAGAACACAACAAGCAGGAGAGTATTTTGGGGCAGAAACATCACACCCACATTATGATAATCTGGCCTTTGCCACCACATGACAGTCTCCTTCACGAAGCTTAAGGTATGTGGGTGGGAAGGAGCTTGCAGCATATTTTTGTCTGACGATGACTCCCACAGCACAAGTGTACATACTTGAAGCAATGGCAGCTTGTTTTCTCTCCCTTCACATTGTGCACTTTACATCATTTCCCATTATTTTGACACAGAGCTAGTAAAACTAAGCCATTCATTGGTTGCATTTGAGAACAAAACCAAATTAAGTCAAAGCAAAACATTATCATAATTTTAAATACCTTCTGTAGCAATATCTAAGAGCTTTTTCACTTGGTCTAGAACTGTGTACTGTCTTCAGATTTTTATTACTCTTTACAAGAGGTGATAGATGTTCTGCAATATTCTAGACATTGCAGGTACATGTACAAATGCTTGTAACTGCTGACTGGAAATGCCTTCTGTGACCAGATGACATGCTTCAACAGTAAGATAACCAAATCACAGGTCTGTTCAAAGTGAATACCACCAAGAGTCAATTCTAAAAAAAAAACCAAAAAAACCCCCCACCAAACAAATGAACCCAACCCAACTCACCAAAGCCCCACTTTCCTTCTTCCCCTCTCTCCGTTGTCACACCACCCATCCCATCGATGTCTTGGTGGATGCAGACAGACGCTTAAGATACTTCATACTTAAAGGCAAAAAAAAAAAAAAAAGTTTCTATAAGGAGGAAGAAAACCTATCTGTGTGGGAATGTGACTCCTACTTTAAAACTTGTACTAAGATTTTGGGGGCACTACCACTAATTAGTCAGAAGCACTGCTCAAGAGTAATCCAAGTCTGAGGCATACATACATGCACAAATATTCTTTTGTTAGAACTTAAGTGCATACCTTTTCAGTTGGTTTTGACTAGTCACAATGTCCACCGCTAGTGGTTCCTCTCTACTTAGATAAAATACCTGGGCTATATTTTCCTGAAAGAAGAGACTTCCTGCCTTATCATTTTCTATGAGAACACTATCAGATTAGTTCAGGGTTCCCATGATAAAATTATTTAGCAGGAGGATATACTAGCCTTTGCTGAACTGAAAGGTAATTCAGTAAAGTGCCCACAAATAACGGACCATGTTTTAAGGACTCTTTACAGTCATTAAACAGACTAATTCTTCTGTCATCTTTCTACCACAAATGAATTGGTATAGGTCACATCTACAAAGTTCTGACTTGGATCCCCAAATTAGTAAGATTATATTAGCGCTTGCTGTGCTTGAGCTACAAGGGCACTGGTGCCACTATCCTCCTCATGACAGAAAAAGCCACAGTTTTAACAGGCCTTCCTAACTAGTTGAGCAATAATGTCGGCATCTCTGCATTGCAGACAGGTAGGTTCCTGAGCTGAATGCAGTTATGTACCTTTATTATCATCAGAAAGTGTAACAGTCCGTGTTAAAGTGAACACAGAGCCTACATACTTACAAGCACAGAATACTGCAATATGTGCTTATGTTCTATGTTCACTTTAAGATTGTTGGCTGCTACATTTTATCAGATCTTTTTAAAATAGGGTTGCTCACTAAATGCTTTCCAAGTTTTCACATATGTATCATTCCCATCAGCTACAAGTGTCAATTTGCAAGCAATGGGAACACACACACAGCGCAGTCTGATGGAATCTGTATAAAGGTAAAGCTGTCACCAGATGGCACTTACAAGTTTTGTGCAGCCAGATATTCAGAAGCAGCATCTGAATTTTGGATGCTTCACTTTTTCTTTTTTTTTCTTTCTTTCTTTTTTTTTTTTTTTTTTTGGATACTCCCAAAACACAACATTTGCTCCTAGAAATAACTCTTGTGATATTTTGTGGATAAACCTCTAACAGCTCATTTAGTATGACTACATACCTAGACTATAAGAACCCTAAATTAGTACTTGGGTAGAGACCGCTCAAAAATTCAGTCCATAATGTCAGTAAATAGACTTTTTATGAATATAATTTTGAGCCAGCCCTAACAGTAGCAAAAATAAGTAGGTTGCATGTTCGTTTCCTACAGGGAAACGTTGCCAAAAATATATAACTGTCACTTTTCATCTTTGGAATAATGTTAGCTACTGAAAAAAAAGCTTCACAATGAGCAATTATGTCTTCAGCTTTCATGTCATTTTACATCATTGCACTATCAGCCATGCTCAAAAGCTTAGAGGCAACATTCTAGGTCAGTGACTTCTGCAGATAGTGTATTTGCTGTTTGGTAATTAAATTAGATACACTTTAAATAAGCAGATTCTGAAGCAGGCAGCCACTTACAAACACACGACCAAACATATCACTGGCACTGTTGACACTGGATGACGAAAGTTATACATGTTAGCAATCATTAACTATCACTGAGGATTATAATTTTAAGGATTATGATATTAAGAATAAGTGCATCAGCAAATCACTGCAGAGAGAAATCTTTAAGATGTAGCTAAAAGCCAGACTGAAGAACTGACCTACTTTTCATCTCCAAATTTTATTTATATGTGTATATATATTTTTTTTTTAATGTTATGACATTAAAAAAATAACTTCTACCAAGAAAGCTCTCAATTATTAATAAAACTAGAGAATGGAATACTGTAGTGGGTGCTCAGCTTTTACTAAGGTTTTAACCTGCATCTCATGCAAATAGCCACTAGTGCCATTTCAGATAAAACTTTAAACAGCAAAATAGAGACATTAATTTCCACTTAATTTATCCAAGAAATTTCTACATTAAAATATTAACTCTTAAGACTTAAAATCAGAATATAAAAAAATTATTTCATATCAAACATGACTCAGAGGCATCTGCCATGTAAAAAGTATATAGGTTTGCTATTTTTTCAAGACTTACATTTAGAAATGAACATTTAAGAAGTCAGGGAAAGATCTGATGGGTGCTATATATTCTTTGTAAGAGCAGTTCTCATAAATCTTAAAGGGATAAATAGACCTTTTAAAAAACAAACTAAACAATTTGGAGAGGTAACATAAAAAATAAAATAATGTGCCCTTCATTTTGCATGTGTTTAAGGAGCGATTGCAATTGATCAAGGCATGCAAGTGATAACAGAAACAGAAAGAACACAACTACAGGCTGCAGTCTGGTAAGTCATGCAAGTGGTTCCACAGCAGATGCTATTGGGGTTCTACTGTTTGGGCACACTTTCTTCAGCCCACCCACAAGGATCAAGCTCAGAATTTTTGCTAGCTTAATTCCCGTACCACCTTGCCCACAATTAGCATTCAAGTGGAAGTCCTCAGTTTGCTACAACCATGCAAAACCGTCCAATTTTAAAATTCCAATCTGTCTTTTCTTCTGAAGCCTGAACAATTGCCCTTTTATTTCAACAAGCTACAAGGCACAGTCAACAGTCACAGATTATTAAAATATCCTATCTACCTAACTGTGTCTTCAAGCCAGCGTAAGGACAATGAAGCCAGCTCCACAAGCTAAAGACGACACAATACGATCGTAGCATTGCCATAGTTACTTCTAAAGTACTAAGCTGGAAAATTAGTCTTCCTGTTTTCAGGTATTGCTTTGGCTGAAAGACATGGAAAAACTGGCTTCAAGAATGAGGAAAACGCAACCCACCACATATATATTTCTGACTATTATAAAACATGAGACTGAACAAGGGGTTTCTGTGTCCCTTCCTGTGCCACAAGTAGAGGTTTGCAGTGGTGTCACACTCAGCTGCCAGCAGGTGTTGCAATGGGCAGCCATGTAAAGCGTCTATTCACTGAACTCTGTCACTCCAGTTATGTGCTCTTTATGGCAAGGAAAACAGAGAAAACAAAGAGGCTGTTATGCTTTAACTTCAAAGCCATCATACCCCCAAGCTTCAGCTCTGTACCTCAGCCAGCACAGCCCAGAAGAGAGACAGCATAGTCTCAGGTAAAGTTATTTTTCTGCTCCAATAACCTACTCTCTGTGGTGCTTACAAAAGAGATTAGATTTTTTTTTACAAAAAATTCTTG
This sequence comes from Athene noctua, assembly GCF_965140245.1. NCBI lineage: Eukaryota > Metazoa > Chordata > Aves > Strigiformes > Strigidae > Athene > Athene noctua. The sequence goes on from NC_134041.1 coordinate 25,344,340, forward strand.
GTATATGCACAGTGATAGCAGAAGGTCATCTGGCATTTGTCATTTGACTGACAAGTAAGTTTTATTCTTAAGCTTTCCAAGTTCACAGGAAGTTTTTTTCTGAAATGTCATAGAGGAATCCTAAGTTTATCCATAAATGCTACAAGAATCAATGCACAAGAATTTAGGAGATATTGATCTTCCCAGTTTACAGTTCCGCTGAAGTTATCATTCTCCAGTTGCACCAATTTCTTCTTCATCATGGGTAAAGCTTTTATGAGATCCCTAAAGCCTGTGTGTAATATTTGCTCTGTTAGTCTAATTAAGGGTATTACTATGTACATAGTTACTGGATCTGTCCCCAGTGGCACATCACATCATAAATAACAGATGTGAAATGTACTCCTATTAGAACAAGCACTAGTATCAATTCTACTTATACTATCTCTTTAACCATTACATCACCTCACCATTGTTTAGGATTTTTTTTTTTTTTTTAGTAAAAAATTCTATTAAGGTAATATTAGTTTGGGATAATTAAACTTACTAAAGCTTCACTGGGCCCATATGAAGAAATAATCCTTTTGAGATGTATCCACTTTAATGTAAAATGAAACAGATTAGTTACACACAGTGCATAAGTCAGCAGTACCAAATTTCTGATGTTTAATTGCATGGGACTGACCCAAGATAAAATTACAACTTTGAACATGTATTCAAAAGTTCAAAAGGCTTTAATGTTAGTCCATGGCAGATTTAGGAAAAACAGATAAATTTGGTCTTCCGCTCCAAACTTTAGAGGTATTCACACTATAGATTTGGATTAATCTAACTACTTTAGAATATATATGCATATATTCTCTCACTGGAGAGGTGGTGACTGTACAGGTGAATTCTCTTTTCAGATCCATACAGATGCTACATCACAAGATTGAATTATGCATGTGCTTAAAGCATTAATTCAGCTGCCTAAGGCAAGGCAATTGCCTAATATCTCTTAGCTCCAGATCATCAACTGCAACATTTATGTCCAGCTAGACTCCTCAGGCACAAGGGTTCAGTACTATTAATGAGGTATAGTCCAATGCAATTATATCAACAACATAAAACCCAAGTTTTCCATTTTATTCTGTATGTATAATATAAATAGGTGTATTTTCATCTAAATCAATTTACCCTACATTTTTAACAACATACAGCATTTTGAAACCATAAGGAAATTTGAGAAGTCACATGTCCTGGTTTGAGTGAGTGGTGATAGCAGGGGAGGGGGCCACCTGTGAGAAGCTTCTCAAAGCTCCCCCAGTTCCAAGTCGGACCTCTTTTGCACTAAGGCCGGGCCAAGTAGCTGCACCTCTGCAATAACATATTTAAGAATAGGAACCTGGGAGGAGTTGTGGGAGTTGTGAGGTTCACATCTGTGCTAACACGGAGGTCAGTGGAAGAACGGGGGAGAAGGGGGAGGTGTGCTGGAGCAGACACTCACCTGTATCCCGTGGTGGGACGGCAGGGCCACCCCCCACCACCCATGGGGGTCACCGGAGGAGCAGATACCGATCTGTGGCCTGCGGAGGGCCCACACCAGGACAGGTGACTGTGCCTGAAGAAGGCCAGACCCCACGGGAGAAGCCCCCACTGTTGTAGTTCAGTGCTGGGAGGATTGCAACACGCGGGGGTGACCCACGCACCCAACACGCGGGAGTGACTCATGTCGGAGCTGGTTTGGGGCGGACTGTCTCCTGTGAGGGGGGCACCGCATTGGGACAGGGGAGGAATGCCAGAGGTGCCCCCCACCCCGGCCCAAGGTGGAAGAAGCAGCAGGACTGACCGCACCCCCCCTTCCCTGTCCCCTGCGCTGCTGAGGGGAGGAGGTAGAGATATCGGGAGCAGAGCTGAGCCCGGAGAGAAGGGAGGGGTGGGGAGAGGTGATTTCAGGATGTGATAATGCTTCTCCCAGTCCTACTCTGTCTGTTACATGTTGGTGTTGTTAGTGTCTGTATTAAATTTATGTTCTTTTTTAATTCTCCTAACAAGTCTGGATTTTGCCCGTGCCTTAAAGGATAAGATCATCCCTCCCTGTTCTTATCTCAATTTCCTGGGCCTTTTGCTTCCCTCCTCAGCACTGGGGGGAAGGGAGTAGTGAGCAGCTGCATGGTGCTCAGATGCCCTCTGAGCTCAAACCACAACATCACATCAGGTCTATCTCATTTCTCATGCTATTATTAAGCCTGTAATATCTTTGAGAACAAGTTTTTATCTTCCTTTACGGAGGAATTTTTTGTATCTTCTTTCCCCTCAGTTTTTTTGTCTTATGCTAAAGCACTCAGATTGTTCCAGGGTCAATATCTGATAATTTTCAATGATCTTTAAGATTTCAACATTCCTGGAAGTGGCACATCCAAGATCTTATTAAGTAATTTGGATGATGCTTTACTGCTATTGACTACAGTAAATACATTTTGCAACCGTTTTCTTAATTTCCCCAACATACTTGCAGCCCACCTTTTCCCAAATTAATTATTATTTGTAAAGCTAGTGAAGATGCTTAAGTTCAACACCAGGTTTTTAGTGAGGCCATTGAATAGCCCTGGACTTGGTACAGAACCTTACATACCATTATTCCACAGCTTTTCATCTTGAGAGCTAATAACTAGCAACTACCTTGAACCTTACTAATACAAGGGTAACAGTTATTGCTTCTCTGCTTTCCACAAGTCCTATTGTCCCATTGTAACGGAAATTAATTTGACAGTTTACTCCTTATAGATCCATGATGACTCTTATTCTCCTCACATTTCCAGAGTTTCTAAAAGTTGGACCACTTATTCCAATCATAATTCAAGGAATTTAACTTCAACCAGCAGACCAACAATTCTGTGACTCCTCTTACCCTGTTCCCAATCCTTAAAGATGGGAAAGATTTATTTTCTTTCTATCCATCATCTGTCCTTCACAAAGCTTTTAGCTCTTTCCTTGGAAGCACATCTTTCAGGCATTTTTTCAGGAAAAAATCTGGGAGAGAAACTAGGGAGTTTTACAGATGATTGACACTGTAAGCGCAGGACACTTGGCAGTAAAAGAGAAAAATTACTTGAGCAGAAGTATACCAGAACAGAAGAAAAACTTGTAGACAAAAATACATGACCCAGTTTTTCACTACAGACCAATAGTAAAATGGAACAAGTGACATGTATGGTGCAAGCCTGAAGGCAGGCATCCTTTCTGGTCTTAGGTAGCCTTGCTTTGGGACAGCACAGATGTGATTAAGTGACCTGGGCACTGCGGACACCAATGACACAGTTGGATAACAGTGGGATCAGGTCAGGTAGGAATAGTAGAAGGAGGTGGCATAATCAGGATGAAGGACATATAGTACTGACAGATAAGAAGAGAGCACTTCATAGACAGATTCCAGTAAGAAAAGGTTTGGAAATGTTGTGTGAAATGAAATCTTAAAAAAAAAAAAAAAAAAAAAAAAAAGAGAGAAAGACTAAAAAAAAGAGAGAAAGAATACAGAAGCATCAGATGGTGTCTCAGTATAGACCAAAATATAATTCAGCAAGAGGAGGTGAGACATTCTGCAGGAATGGAGAAAACATGTCAACAAATGTATCAGGAAAAGGAGCATGTAGAGACAAAATGGCATGCAGCTGTTGTACCCCTCTTCTTGCTCACTTGCATATTTGGTAACAGCCCTTTGCAATCATTAATCCCTTTGATAGCTTAAAAAAAGATGATATAGCGACATCCAGCTGGGCTTACATCTGCATGGATAATTCTAAAAAACTAGACATCACCTGTTCCAGATCACCTCATTTTCTAAGTTAGCAATGTGGCTGAGCTGTCTTGTTGTGACTCTACAAGTCAGAGTCCACTGTGAAGGTAGGTTTATACTGGATCACAGACTGGTGATATATAGCACGTTATTGGCCTTGTTCCCTTGCTCACAGCTGAAGAGGCCTGTCCTACTCCCCCAGCTCTCTGAATAAGATACTATGTCAGTAATGTAACACATAGAAGAATCTTTACTAGCTCACTTTCAAAATAAGCTTTCCTATTTCTAGTATTGCAATAGGAACTGAGAATTAGAAAGATCAAAAATATAATTAAAGTTTGCTAACTACCGAATTTTTTCCCTCTTTGTGGGTATTTTTCAAATTGAAGGCTTTAGCCATGTTGAAGGAAAATTGTGTCTCAGAAAGTCATTGTGAATTCTGGCAAATAAATATTAGACCTTTTGTGGCCAGACACAGGATAAAATCCTTAAACATTTCAGTGCTCTATTTATTGAAATATTTTGTTTCTGGGTGGATTTTTTGAAGATGAACATCCATTCCTGCCAGCACACTTGGACAGCTATGCCCATGCACAGCTGCTGATTCAACATCTCACAATGCAGTCATCCACACAGCCACATCAAAACAAATAATCTAAATTTTTCTTCCCCGATTTGGTTAATATTTTCTCATTTCTTTTGTTTTGAGAAATAAGTATCTTTTTGGAATGTGACTGTAGTAATTATTGATATTCCCAAGTTAGACTTCTCTTACAGCAACTTTGTTATGCTTTCATATGCACAAGAGGATTGGCCTCATCCAGAAAGCATACCCTGTGAAACCCCATTGGCTTTAGACAACAGGTTGCAGCAGTACCTGGCTTAATTCTCTAATCCTCTTGAAATACTATTTTGAAGTTGCTCTGTCCCATGACATTAGAAATGAGACTGCTGTTGCTTTCTGCTTCAAAACTTAGCAAGAACATCAGAACATGTGAACAATGAAGACATTTGTGATATTCTTGCAAGTGGCAGAAACTGTTTTCCAGGAGTTAATTTTTTTCATCTCATTTTTCTTTTCTTTGAGCCAACTTTTTTTTTTTTTTTTTCTTTTTTTCCCCAGACTGTTAGAGTGCATAAAAAAATCTTCTGGCTTCCAGCAAACTTATGTTCTACTTTCATCTAGAAAGGCATAAATGTGTTGAGCCAAAACCACAGTATTCACCGCTATTTGAAACAATCTGTGTAGCTCTTTTACATCCTTATTTGCAGAGCCCCCAACAAAATTCAGTACAGTTACCACAGCACTAACCTTTCCAACTGTCCACACACATCATCCTCTAGGTAAACAGAATAATATATAGCATCAGTCTGTGGAGCCTTTTATGACTGGGATCAAAATAGCTCCATCAACCAGCATGTGTGAATATTGCCTTTATCATCTAACCAAGTGAGATTCTGAAATTAGAGTTACAGTGGGTATTTCTGCTGATCAGAAAGATTTAACATCTCTTTTCTCATAAAAAATTATATTTGAAATAAAAAATGAATGCTTCCAAATCTAGTATTACTGTACACAATATAGGGATGAGACAGAAATTTAGTACCTCAATAAATTTTTAAAAATAATATTGAGTAAAAAAGTCTCAATTTCCACCAGTGACACATTGTGGAAAATCAAAATAGGGTTGTATGACAGGTTAATTTTTTGTATCATTTGATATGGGCAGACTTGATATTCAGTGCAATTCAAGCTTAGAAATCACTCTTCTCTCAGATCAGTCTTGAGGAACATATAACAGTAGTTAAACACACAATAAACAAGCCAAAGCATTCAGTATAACAACTGGACTTCCCTGCCCATCCCCCATAAAATAATGAATTAACCATAAAATACATTTGCTCAGAAGAACAAGCCTTTTGTGACTTCCAGTCAAATTGCATGATCAATGTGAATCAAAAGGGACAGGGGAAAAATTGGGAGTGCAGGGTCATCTGATTCAGTATTTTCAAGCAAAAATACTGAACATTTCTCACCTAAAACCTCCTCTCTTTTAATATAGATTAAACAAATATAAAATAATACCTAAGTTAAAATATTCATTTCAGACCATATATTTGCGTTAATCCAAAAGAAATTGATGGGTAAGCTAACCCCACCTTCTCCCATCTGGTTTGGTTTGTCCTGAAACCATTTCTCCTCTCTTCCTTTCAAATGCATTAATTCAATCACTGAACTGAAAAAGTCCAGCTTTATTTAACATCTGTGCTTTGATGCATGTATATAACTGGAAGATTGCAGCCTTTGATAAGCAGTATTTATTTATATTGCAAGGAACATCTTTAAATTTGTTCAGATTTTATTAGATGTTGTCAGGTGTCATACACCAGATTGGTAGGCTGGGGACAGAATCTGTACTAATTTTCTCTGGACACCACTGAAATTTGGCAATGGACAAACCATCACTTCAGGGAACCTTCTGTACAATAAATTCAGACAGAACTGAGCCATTTTCTTGCTCCCTTTACACTCCTTCCACTCCAGTAGGCTTTACTGTTGTCAGGAAGGGGTCCTTCCTGCCACCATGACAGTTCTAAACCCAGATTATCTCTTTCTCATCCAGAGAGACATGCAGTACCTCCAAAAGCACAAGAACCAACATCCACATTAAAAGGTAGAACTCATAGACAAATATTATTTGGTGAAAGCTGTTTCACTGGATCCAAAGGCTACAGCTGAGGAAAGGGAAGCAGATGTCTGTTTGCTTTAGAAACATTATATACAAGCACAGAAGCATGAGCAAAAAGAGATGGTGTCAATGCAGAAAGAATTTCCTTCAGTGTTTCAACTTCATACCGAAGCATTACCAGAATCTATGTATTTTTAGCGTACACACAGAAACAGTATTTACTCATAATAGAGTCCAAGAAAAATGTGCAGGATCGGCAATGGCAACCAAGATGTGAAGATATAATGATAAATTACGGCACACAGTGATACTCCTCCAAGCCCATTACCACTCTTTTACTTCCCTTCCAAAAATTTCCAGCCATATTAAGAACCAAGTGTCTCCTTCCTGTATCAAACTTTATTCAAAATCTGAGGAGCCTGTTCAAACTACATAGCATCTGTATATTGTGCTATGGATCCTCAAGTTTGAGAGAAGGTTGCACAGCACAAGGTGATATAGAGCAGCATTTTTATTCACTTGCATCTTGTCCAAAATTAATTTGGTTTCTATATTTGCTAGTTTTAAGAAGCTATAAAAAGTATGGTCCTTCTGAGAGCAAGCTAAGCTTTTATCATTCGCAAGAAGCAACACAGAAACTTGCCTCACAAAGATATTCAAGGGCAATCACGGTTTTGCTGCGTTAGATAAAGAATTAAATCAAATGGTGTGATAATGAAAGGTGGCAAATTACAAAATACTTTGCAAGATAATTTCAACTACCACGCTGGTGTGCGTGAGACAGAAAACTTGCTGTCGGTTTGTTCAGTTACTTCTTGATCTGGGATTTTCAATGTTTTAGGAGTGAAAACTGAATACGTGACTGTCTTAGTCACCTTTGAAAGATCCAAGTAATAATAAAACAAAAAGCAAAAATCTAAATAAACACAATCCATTATTTTAGCTCCAAGGATCCAGTATTTGCTTTTTCCACTCAGGTAATTGTTCAGGTACTGGAAACCTGGCGAGATGACATGCTTACTTTCCATTATATAGGCAAAAATTCCCTCTTCAGTCTCATTCCAGAGCCATTACCTTTACTCTAAAACAGGAAACTGAAATGAGTTCAGTAATACTTCTTTCATCACTGCTTCTGGAAAATATTTTCTCCTGATGTGTAATACCCAATATGGAATGGGAATAACTCAATATTCCATCTGAATGCTTTTGATATGAAAATGCCAAATGATAGTTCATATGAGTATAGAACAGCTAAATCTGCACAGCAGAAGACAGAAGAGAGCATGAACTGGCATCAGAAACCTGGACCGTAATTTACATCTTGGTTAATGTAGCTTGCAGTTCCTGGGGGTTTTTTTGGTGGTGTTTTTGTTTGGTGTTTTTTTAGGGAATTTGGGGGTTTTTAAGATTAGAGACAATGAACATGGGATCTAGGTACAGCTTCTTCAGCAAATCAAGGCACGCAGTGCTTCAAAAGAAAATAAATCAAAAGCAGTCTTAATTCCTTAACACATCCTAAAAATAAGATGTGCAAAAATTGACAGAAGTCATACATTAGAAAACTTCCCAGAACCTGGGTTGCAATACAAAATTTATCATGCATAATTGTTGCATATTTTCTCATGGTAGCTATAAAGTTCTCCAAGCTTACACAGAATAAGATTTTTAATCTTAGAACATTATTTTTATTCATAGCTGAGACTTAAGAGTGGCCCCATGTTTAAAGTGAGTGTGCCTATACTAGCTTCAGCAGAGCCAACTACATCATTTAAGAGTTTGTCCTTAGTGGAGGAGCAAGCCAGCACCCAAACACCTTGGGCATTCAGGGAAGGACATAAGTTTGCAGTTAGCAAAGTTGAAAAGAGAAAATACAGGAAGTTTAAGTGCTATTTTAATACTATGCAAGATTCAGAAAAAAGTTCCATTTTAAAGTTGAATTCATCATGTTAGGTTCAATATGGAAATTGAAGTCTCAAAATAATGCTACATAAAACTCCCTCTTAAAAAGTAAATTACTACTCTTTGATAAGTCTAAGAACTTCCCAAGCACAGAAAATGACACAGATATAATACTGATCGCCCAGCTTTTAAGTTTTATCTAAAAACATGGTGTATTGAACTGGTTGAGCGAGAAGCCAGATCTTTATTGAATTGCCTACCAGACTTCAAATGGACATTATTTAAAGTAAATGAAAGAATAAATTAGGTTAAGTCAAGGTACTACTGATCATTATCAACCCCAGATATTAGATTATGCAACATTCCAATAAACCTTTATTCAAGAGCTCACAAGTTCCTCATCACTCATCAGGCATGCAGACTTAGGTACTAATTAAGAAAGTCCTCGCTCATACAGCAAGAGCTGTTACAACTTAAAAAAAAAAAAAAAGTCTTTAAAAAGAAAGAATTCTCACTTGGTATCTTTAAACAGCTGTTAAAGACAGGGTCCCATTTCTAAATCTGTATTCTCAACAGCTCTCAGAAACAGTGATTGGTACTTCATATCATATACTAGAAAACTTCACCCCTTAAAGCAATCTTTCACACATTGCTTCTATGCTTATCTATAAATATAATGAGCAATCAGCTCCCACAGTGGTGCCTTGCTGTCTGTCTAGAACTACTCTTCTATTGTAAAATATTCAGACAGTGCTTTTGACCATTAATAAACAAAGCAGTCAAGCTTGCCTCTTTTCACTAGTTTAATATCAGAATATCTAAACTGCACACAAACCCATATATCTTTATGAGCAAATATTTGGCACAGAAACACACTTTAATAAAGACCTGAATTTCAAGTTACAAATCAGAAATGGACTTTTTGATGGCTTTTCTTTAGATACATAGTACAAAATACACCATTAACAAACATATGCCCTAAATTCCCAGTCAGTTTTATAGCAAAGCTGTCTTTATGAACATAATGCTAGATGTCCTTCAAAAACCACATTTGCTTAATAAAGAAAGCTGTGTGGCAGACTAAATCTGCACCCCTATTACCAGAATATACATAAATAAATTAGAGACTACTGTAAATGCATATTCACAAAAATGCCTTAATTTCATATCAGTTTAGCCATCTCCCCTAAGTGGACACAGCTGTGCATCTCTTATTTCTCATTCTTGTCCATCCATGCTCTAAATCCAATGTCTGCTTTAAATTGTTTTTAAACTAATCTACTAGGGGTTAAGTAAACTCTTAGGAAGGGGCCTTTCAGGTTTTAACCACTGGAGTTCTTACTATGGCACCAGGAACATGGGTGGCATATTAAATAGTTACAATGCCAGATACGGACACAAGACTGTTGGAATCAGAAGCTGGGACCAGCTACAGGAAAATGCTAATGGACAAAGTCTCTGGATTCAAGTAGGGCAGACATTCAGTGCAGCTTTCCACTTCTTGCAGATGCATTTAAGAGAGGCACCACCTGTTTTCCCCAGATGTTCACATGCTCCTTTAAAAGATAACTAATCAACCAGTTAATCAACCCTGATTGTGTTATGAAAATTTTACAATTAATGGATACTCCACATAGAAATCACCCCCCAAACTTATTGTATTTCATCTATCCACAGTAGTCCCGTGAATTTGTAAAAATTACAATTGCATCATGCTTAAATTATCCTGATGAAGTATGGAAGAAGACAAACTGAAGTATAGCTGTTGAAATTTTTTCAGGGAAGCTATGCTTTAAGTTATTGTACAGCTTTCCCTTTTTTTCCAAAGGGGTTTCTTAACACCATGAAGGTAGTGCTCTGTTGGCTTTACAGGAACTACAGTTAGATGTTATAGACTATTCTATTCACACAGCCTGAATTCAGAGATGTCAATCAGGTCACATATCTGCCCATTTTCTTTGTTCCTGCTATTGAAAGCAAACCAAACGTGTGATATAACAAAGTGAAAACTGTGGCACATTACTAATGTAAGCAGAAATACCCAAAGAAAATTAAAAAAAAATTAAAAAAAATTAGCTAAACAGATCTTAGATGCATGTGCTTACATAGGAAGTAAAGTTTCCATTAAAGCATCACTTCGGCTAAAGTTTGAGAATATTTTGTAGCTTAGGAATCTATAGAAGTATTTCCGCCCTGTAAAATGAAGTAGGCAACTTAAAAAACAGGTACATCAAGAGCTAGTTGATATATGGGTACTTACAGTTCATTCACATTTTCTAGCTTATATTTGAAATCATCTGAAGTGATCTAAATCTATTGCTTTTCTTTGTAGCAAATAACAACATGAAATATTTAATTTGTATTTGGTCTAGGATATTTTTGTATGTGTTGATGAATTGGTTCAACTTTCCGGCTAAATTTTTTTTGACCATGCTTTACTATAGAGAGATGAAATACTGAGACAGCCTGAATGCATACCTTTTTATCTATACAAATTTTTGTACATTTGTGTTTATCACCAGTTTCTAGTTGAAGGGAAACTTATGATAGTTATGGAAGAAACATAGCCCTTTCTGTACCAAAAGCATACTTTCACAAATATAGGAATACCCAGCTTAGATATTTGATTTTTAAACCCTGTCCCCTCTTTTCAAAGCCCTTTCTGCCTCTCTTCAGGTGTCAAGTCCCATTCTTTTCCTTTAATTTCTCCTAAGCAGGAAACAAATTTATTTGGTCTTGCATTTGAGTCCGACTTTCAAAGCCATCACTGCTAAACTGGGCTCAATATCAAATACAAGAAGTAGATTTCTATGAGCAGAAATTTTCTTCAAGCTCTATATTAAAGAGACACAGATTTAACACACACAGGTTCTTTGTCTTGCATATTACATTGAATAAGGCTTTTATATAATTTCCATTTCATACACTGTTTATTATTTGTTCCCATAGCATACACACAATGTTTGATGGCTGAGAGCATAATTACTGTAGTGTTTTCAGAATCAAAATTCACTGCCTATCTCTGTTAACTGATATGTTGCTTTTGCTTCTCTAATTCATATAACAATCATTCTATAACTGAATTCTTCTATCAGTAAAAAGTGATACTCCTAGAAAAACAAGGAATGGATAAATTTAAGTTTTTGATTATTTGCAAGACTAAGTTCTCAAACTTCACATTATGTTAGCCTTAGCATGTAAAAATACCAGAAAGAGAATTTAACTCCAAAAAATGGAATAAACTTTCTTCCCTCTCCCCCCTTGCCCTTAATCTAAGCAACTGATAATAACCGATTCAGGGTGCAGCTCTGATAGAATGTGAATGCAAGCTATGCGTTTACTTTACGTTTCTTTGCCCAGGCTTCAGAGGTAAATAATAAAAATTTTGGAATCCAGGTAGAACTTCTAGTCTAACTGGTAAGGAAAGAAAAAGAAGAAATTGTTCCCAGGACAAACAAAGATAAATTGTATATACTGTTGGACTATCAACACATCTTCCAGAAGAAAGGCCGCATCACTGAAGATTTTGCATTAAAAAATATTGAACACCTTCAGCTACTTTTCAGAGGCTAGTTTGTTATAGGAAGAATATCTTACCCAAGCTCATGATCTGTAACAACACCAAGAAAACAAAACCATGTGAGACAACCAGTCATACCAAGAGCATGTACAAAAGATAAGGGCACCATTCAAACTTCCCTCATGAACATTTTTTAAGGCTCACATCACCCTGCAGTTAGAGCACACCTTCATCAAAACCTTTCCCTATTTTCCCTGTACTATTTAAGGGCCCAAGCCTCCTCTCTGCCTCACAGCACACATACATAGCCATAGTGTCCTCAAACTACAAGGGCAGCTGAGCAAAACAAAGAGCCTGGAAACAACAGGGCAGAGACTACATTTACACAGGGAAGTTTTCACAAGCATACACAACTGCAGCAAGAGCAACCTTACCCTAAATGTGAAGCAAGACTGTTTAAAATCTCGGGCCCCAAGTCAGCTCCGGAGGAGGAAACTTTCACTTCTCCTTGCTCCCACCACCCACATGGCTACTCCAGCAGCAGGTCAGGGCTGTATGGGCTATCAACAGAAACAATCTACTTGAGTGCATCAGCTCTGAGGTGATGCCTGAGCACCTCCCCGAGGTGGCGCTGGCTGGAGACTGTCCCTATATAGCTTCTGCCGAGGGGAAGGTGCTGGGTTTGGGCTGGGCCCAGGTTCAGCCCCTCCGCCTGCACATCAGCCCAGGCAGTGTCCACAGTGCTGCTGTGCCCTCAGGGCCACGCCGTCTTGCAAACCTTCGCTGAAGCTACTTTTCCAGCTTCCTTGTGTGGGGCATAAGGGCTGGAGAGAGTTACTCTGTGCGCTACACACTACGGAGTGTGACAAAGCTGTAAGGAGCATCAGGCAGGTGTGCTCGGTGGGTGCTGGTATCTCTGATGCACTGCTCTTGGCAGCAGGGAGTGCCTCAGTGCCGGGATCATGGTGAGGGTTGGTGCTCTGAAATGCTTCCCCAGGCTGGAGCAATCAGGGCAGCAGGCAGTTCGGGTACACTGCGCCCCCCAAGGCAGCAAGCAGTTCTGCTATGCTATGCGAGGCCCACCAGCCCCACAGCGGCTGCAGGGAGATGGCTCCTGTCAGTGCCTGGGCAGAAGGCAGTAGCTGTGAGTGGCATATACAGAGTGGAATGAGGCTATTTGCCCGAAGTGCCTAAATGTGAGCTGTCTAACGGGGCTGGCTGAGCCGCCAGGCTCCTGAACATACAGCCAACTGGGAGATGGAAATGCCCAGGATGGGCCTCAAAAGAAGCTGATTGCTCTGCCAGCCTTCAGCTCACGTTACCTAACTGGGGACATGTCACCGAAGGGGTGGGAGCAGGGCTGGGCCTCCAAGGGCTTGCTTACTCTTCAGAGACTGAGTAAAACGCACATCGGGGATGTTTTTGCCCTTGATTGACCACAAGGGTTTCCATGTGTTGGAGGCAGTTACAAAGTTTAATGTCTCCCATGCTGCAAATAGTTTAAATGCCATATCCCTACCTGCACTCCTTCAACTTTTGCTGGTTTCACCACCCTTCAGCTAGCTGTTATGTAGTGGTCAGCTAATGCTAACTTTTTCACAAAGGGACTTCACTTCTGATATTAAACAGCAAGACAATAAATTGCACAGTAGTCTATGGGTATAGCGAGTTGTTAAAAGTTTTCAGAGCAGTTCTTGATTCATGCAGACAAAGAATTTCATCTCCCGAAGTCATGCCTACAGGGTTTTATCTGTGTGAACAATCTTTTGAGTTGCACCAATTCTTAACTGAGTACGTCAAGAATCTGCATTGCCTGGCAGCTCTGTCCTACTGTGACTTTAAAAAGTATCAATTCAAAATTTTTTGAACACTGCAAAGAATTTAGAATGTTTCTGCTTCTAATACTCAGCATCTGTCTAGAAAACATATCAATCATATGATCACAAACAGCTGTTGCATTAGACTTTTAATCAGCCATGATTTTCAAAAGAGACGAAGAATGTTGGAAGGGATGATGGAAAGTTATTGCAGAGAATGGCCTACTTAAGAACTTCAAAATCCAATTTTTGGTAGACAGAATTTTACTAAGCACTGTAAGACTCTTCATGTATAGAATATTATATTACAGACAGTATAGCTATCTGATATAAATAGAAATAAAATACTCAGACATAATGCATATACAAGCAAAAGTGTAAACAGTGCTCAAGGCAGGTATTTTGTTATTAAATATAAAAGGTACATATCACTATCTTGCACAGATTGCAAAGAATAAAGTTCTTGCCCAGCAGTCCATTTTCTCTTCAAGTTGCATAAATCCCATTAATGCGGTGTTATGAAGCCTTACTGGAGATGCAACATATCCCTTTGCTTAGAAAATGTTGATGTCCAAAAAATGGCCAATTTCTTCTCTCAGTAATGTTAGTGTAAATCTGCATTAGCTCTGTTGGATTCTGGAGGCATTAGAGGGTAGCTTCTAACTCATTTTTAATAGAGCATGCCAATTTGAAATAGTAATATGTCTACTCCATGTTATCTGTCTGCCATAAAAACACAAGACGGAAAAAAAGAAAGGCTACTGCTAGAATTTATTTGTGTTTTTAAAAATCCCAAACTCCTGACATTCAACTATCATAAATAGCTTCATAAAGTATTAGAAGGGATATACCATACAATCCCTTTAAAACACTTTTGAGTTCAGAGCCTTAGGACATCCTAAACACAGCCACACTGGGAACATCAAGCATGGTGTTTGCTCCACAGTCAGCCTGCATAAGCTTTTCTAGTCTTTGACTTGATCCTGACCCCTGCCTGACTTAGATGTTGCCTGCTGACCCCTTTTTGCCCAGGAACAGAGGCTGGGTGCTCTGCCAGCCCCCTCTGACTACCTGCAGCAGAGGTGAATGTTGCAAAGGCTGGTGCAGCTACTTGGAAGCTGTCATCTCCGTATGAGGAGTAAACCCTGGAGCTAAGGTCCTAGAGCAAGCAGTCAACAGACATAATGGATCAGCAAGCAATACAAACTTCCTGGCAATAGTCTTTTACTTTTCCTAGGACCATATACTTTTGCTTTCCTTATCCATAGGCGGATGAGAGCTCTTCTTCATTTTGGGTTGCCCAGGCTGCTTGAGAGGGCACACTGCAGCATGAGAGGGCACACTGACTGCCTTTTGCCTCCTTTTCCAGCTGGCTATTCTTGTTGTGTCCAATAGCACTTCAAGCTCAAAACACCAAGAACAGCAAAGGCATTTAGTTTGAAGAAAGCTTCTGTGAGAAGGGCAGGCCAGACACAGCATATAACTGTATCCTAGGGCAGAAAATAAGGTTAATTATCACACCATGATTTGTGCATACATCTAAAAGAATAGCCATGGGATCTTGAGGTTCTGCGAGCCTGATGCGGACATCAGAGTCAGTCATGACAGTCATTACCTAGAAAGTATATTAGAGGAAAGATTAGGACCCAGAAGTCCTCTACTGTCTATCTAGCTGACACAACATTAGCAAATTCTTTTTATTTAAGTGGTCAGAGACACATACGTTGTGGGTTGACTTTGGCTGAATGCTAGGTGCCCACCAAAGCTGCTCTATCACTCCCCTCCTCAGCTGGACAGGGGAGAGAAAATATAATGAAAGACTCATGAGTCGGGATAAGGACAGGGAGATCACTCACCAATTACTGTTACAGGGAAAAGACACTTGACTTAGGGAAACTAGTTTAATTTATTACCAATGAAATCAGAGGAGGATAATGACAAACAAAACCAAATCTTAAAATACTTTCCCCCCATCTCTCCCTTCTTCCCAGGCTCAACTTTACTCCTGATTTCTCTACTTCCTCTCCCCCAGCAGCACAGAGGGACAGGAAATGGGATTTGTGATCAGTTCATCACCCATTGTCTCTGCTGCACCTTCCTCTTCAGGGGGAGGACTCCTCACACTCTTCCCCTGCCCTAGCATGGCGTCCCTCCCACAGGAGACAGTCATCTACAAAATTCTCCAACATGGGTCTTTCCCATGGGCTGCAGTTCTTCACCAGCTGCTGCAGCGTGTGTCCCTCCCACAGGGCGCAGTCCTTCAGGAACAGACTGCCCCAGTGTGGGCTTCCCACAGGGTCACAGCCTCCTTTGGGTGAATCCACCTGCTCTGGCGTGGGCTCCTCCACAGGCTGCAGGTGGAGATCTGCTCCCCGTTACCTCCGTGGGTGCAGGGCACAGCTGCCTCTCCAGGGTCTGCACCACGGGCTGCAGGGGAACCTCTGCTCTGGCACCTGGAGCACCTCCTCCTCCTCCTTCTGCACTGACCTTGGTGTCTGCAGAGCTGTTTCTCTCCCATGTTCTCACTCCCCTCTTTGGCTGCAGTTGCTCTTGTAGAGGTGTTTTTTTTTCCCCTTCTTAAATCTATTATCCCAGAGCTGCTACCACCATCGCTGATGGGCTCAGCCTTGGCCACTGGCGGGTCCCTCTTGGAGCCGGCTGGCATTGGCTCTGATGGACATGGGGGAAGCTTCTGGCAGCTTCTCACAGAAGCCACCCCTGTAGCCCCCCCCCACTAACACAACCTGACACAGAAACCCAGTACAACATAGATTGTTATATTATTTCTGATGCCATCTCTTCCATATAAAATAGCACAGATACAGATTCCAAGTATTCCTCAAATACCTACTGAAGCTTATTGCACATTGCAAAATATCATGAGAAAGACAGATATGAGAACTCATGGGAGTGAACGGTCCCTTGTCCTTCAGAAATTTTTCACACAGGTCCTAAATAATATGCATTTCCAAAGTGATCCCAGACACAATTTTAATTAACATTATAAATCAGATTCATAAATCAATAAAACTTGTAGAATTACATGTGTGGAGTACAGAATGATTGTTAAAAAAAGCCCCAAGCAAACAGAAAAACCCCACCGGCATTCAAGCCTAATTAACGTGGAGGTACATTACCTGATCTGCCTGGCTGGCCAGAGTTCTGGTACAAGCACCAGTGATTTGCAGAGTGTTTTCTGGAAAAAACACTCCAGATATTTCAGATGTGATCTGGAGACCTTCCATTTTTAAGGTCTGAGTGTCACTACTTTCACTGGCTATGACGCCCTGCTTTGTGAACGGGACAGCACTTTATTAGCAAAAATACTTCTTTAATGTGCA
Source organism: Athene noctua (assembly GCF_965140245.1). Lineage (NCBI taxonomy): Eukaryota > Metazoa > Chordata > Aves > Strigiformes > Strigidae > Athene > Athene noctua. Next base: position 25,361,361 of record NC_134041.1, read on the forward strand.
AGAAAATGTTTTTCAAAAATCAGTAGCATGACTCTCACATCTTTAGATGCCATAGGAGCACATGGGAGCTGGGCTACTTGATGAAAAGAAAGTAGCAAACTAAGCACTTATTTTAACTTTTTAATCATTAAACATTGTTAATGATAAGTCAACAGGTAAAATATACATCCTTGAACCCTGTCTTATTGTTCGGAATCAAAAGTTCTACCTTTTCTCTTCAACCCTTACTTAAAATTAAGAGAGAATTTCCAGGTGAAAAAAAATTAGGAAAAAAAAAATCAAACATGAAACAAATGAATGGTTTACTAGCAAGATACCTAAGAGTTAATAAAAAATGCATGAAGAACTAGTATCCTTCATGTCATGTGTCTAACTGTTCTACTACTGCAGATCATTGGCCACTAACTGAAAGGAGCAGAGTAGTAAAGCTGACAAAAGTTCTTGAAAGTCATGCTTAATCTCTGCTTCTGTTTTGCAAAGTGGTCCCAGTGAAATAGAAAAGCAATTTTTTCAGACGTTGATCTATCACATTCAGGAAATAAAATCTTATCGTGTCTTTGGTTCTATTACAGTACAAAACTGATCCATAAATAAAAAACAATGTAGCACTTGGAAAAGAAAAATAATAGGAGAGTGTGTGTGTTTTTTCCCAGTGCAATTAACATTATTCTAAAATATGTCAAAGGAAAGGCAAATACAGGGAGATGGAGAGTGCCATATGAAACCAGATCCAAGATCCATTGTCCAAAGCAAAAATCTTTGGCATGAAAAGTAAATAAATTCTGCACTAGGAAAGTATGAGATGATCTTTACACTCTCTCAGTTCCTGGTGCTTTTTCTTAAGTCAAATCACTTGATTTAAACCCCATCATGTCTGGAAGTCATTTATGTTTTCCCTGCTAATGAGCATTACTTTGCACATGTATCCCAACTGACCTTCACTTCTGCTTACAGTGCCCTGTTCATCTTGACACTTAAGTCTCCATATTCAGCAAGAATTAGAAATGCTTTTTTAGCTGTTAGTACTCACTAATAGTCATCTTGGAAATTTGTTACACCTGGATTGCCAACACTATGAAACACATGTCTCTGACAGCCTCTTAATTTAGGTGTGTTCTCAAGAAAAGCATGCTCCAACAGCTCCTTCCAATCTCCACAGTTTCTGCCTGCCCATATTAATAATATGAATCAGCACTCCTGTTAACATGTCTCCCCATTAGTGTTGCTTCTCGTAAAAGTGTTTGAGGATTTTTTTAACACAGAATATGTACAGCACATTTTTGCATAGAAAAATATGGATCGTATCTGCTACTTTCTGAGCTACCTAAATCTTACCTTGTATTTCTCCAGAGTTTCCTGATTGACATCTTCAGTCTTGGATGTTTATTCCATTAGCTGAATTGAAACAGACATGTAAATTTAATGGATAGCTCTGAAAGTCTTAATTCCTGTTCTGCACTCACTCTGCCAAACTACTGCAGCATCTGGCCCCGAGTACTTTATAATGCAGCAGCAGCTGCATGGCATATAGAACTATACAGAAGTCTCACCTATGACACACAGACTTTGTTGTAGGATCAAGATAGAACTGTACAATGTGAAGGATGTGGGCAGGCATTAGCCTACAAGAGCAACTCCTCTTTACCAACCCCATCATAGTTATGTGTGTATAAACACATAGGTATGTGTACATAAAACACTTTCTCTTACATTTATGTTCTGCTTCCTCTTTGATTCTTATAAAAACAAGCCACATCACTATTTTTTTCTCTAAAATTCTTGTTTGTTCTCCATTACGGAAGATAACTTCACAGTCTTTCAATGCTTTTTTATCTCACAATAGCTTAATACTATTTCAAAGTATTACATTCCTCACTTTCCAAACAGCCTTTGTTTTTTATTTCCCAGAGTGACTAGTCCAGAGTCACACAGGAAGACTAGGGCAGAGGAAGGAGCTAAGCCTCCATCAGTGTTCCCTGGTGGGTATACATGTCCAGGTTAGTCTTCTGTCCTCAAAGCTGGAGTTACAGTGCCTGGCAATAACGGCTCTGATCCAAGAGAACCCCATTAGATGAAAGGCTCACATTACCTGGAAAGGTCTTAATATCAGATTATGTTCCCAATTTCTTTCTCCTGGAAACTAATGCATGTGAGTTTATATGCTTAACTATTACTTAACTGTTAGACTTCAGAAATAAAATACAGGTGACAGTTTGCCAAACATTCATTTAAATGATTCTACTAAAATAAAATCTAATTATTATAGGTTAGTGAGAACACGGATCAATCTTAGAGACCTCTACTTTGATACTTTGATGCATTTCTATATGTTTCTACTTCTATTTCCATTCTTAATATTTTTACATGCATATGAGATGGGAAAGGGAACTGCTTTAATACAACTTAACCATTTTTGCTGAATTCATAGAGAATGGCTTTTCAAACAAGCATACCAACTCACTTCTCTTGAAGCTCTACCAAAATGCAAAAGCACAGGAGCAAAACTACTTGTTTTAGATACAGCCTTGTGCATGTGTCTTTGAGACTACTGATCTAATAAATGGTGTGATCTGGCACCCATTTAAGTCAGTACAACTTTCTCAGCACTGACAGCATTTCCGTATCACTCCAAATAAACTTGCTCAGGTACCAGGCTCTATAGCTGCTCTGTCTTTGCAGTCTGCCCAGGCAAATATGTCCTGCCTCTCAGCCAGCCTAATTAATGCTAATGAGACTGCTGGAATAACATTGCTATGCTGTATCTGGTTCATGGCTCTAAACTCACTGGTTCAGCATTAGCTGAGGAGCTCCTACGCTGCGCTCCACTGTATGACACTTTCAGCTACCTGCATTTCAGCTGAACACACATTGTACGTAGACTATTAATTACATTCAAGCTTTTGACAGTTTTGCCCTAGTTATATGGGAGATAGAAAGAAACTGCAAACCAGTATGTGACTTGTCACTTCCTCTCAAAGAGTTAATTTCAGGTACATCCAGGAGGCCATGAAAGGCTTGGCACCTAATACCATGTTCACCTCATCCAAGGCAACAAAGATAAATAAGACTCTGCTTTATTTATGCATAAAAAGCAAAGTCTATTTGCTTTAGTAATATGTTCTTATAAGTTTTTTAATTTGGGCTAAATGTTGGTGAAATTTAGTGCTCATAAAAATGAGAGATTAATCCTGGCCAGAGCAATGTTTGGTGCAAGCAAACCCTGTGTAATCTCCCACATGTGTCTCAGTCAGGAGTGGCAGTGAAACATGGCTGCTGGCCCAGTACTGGACCTCTTCTGAGGGGAGTGTGCCAAACCTGCTGAAAAGCTCAATGGTTTGCTTGATTGTAAATAGATTTCAAGCCCACCAGAACAGCACATTTAATTATACTTCCCTGTTGCTTAACTCTGACACTGTAACAGGTACTTGTGTGTCCTCCAACTACACTTACGTAATTGGCTCTATCCAAAAATAAACCATGAGGTAGCAGAAGTTGTATCTGTGGTGATGTTTTGGGGGATTTTTTTTTTACTACATGCCAATTTTTTATCTACAAGACTGAATCTTGATGTAGCAGAAGCCACTTCTAAGAGCAAATTCATGTTGCCTCTTGCTTTGATCTTCTACACATGCAGAAAAAAACCCCCAAGAAACCACTGATGCAGAGGAAGAGAGTATTGAAAAAAGAAACAGGTGTAAGACTCTGAAAAACAGTATAACCAGGTCAATAGGAATTTCCCATTTGCTGTTCAAATTGCATGCCTGTTTGCCAAGGAAGCAAGCTAACCACATAGAGTTTTCCCACTATATACTGCTGTCGAGGAGCTTATCACCGAACCAAATTAGCAGGAAAGCATATTCTCAGATTGCCATTGGCTGAGGACCAATTTAACAGTGGGCTCCAGGTAAAATTTAAAACAGATTACTGTTTGTACCTTGTTTGTCTTAAAGAAGCTAAATGTGAAAGTTAATACCGAGTCCACCATAAATGTACCCTGTGCTGTTCTCCACTTACAGGGCAGCAGAATCCAAGAACTGAATTGTTTCAAGACACAGCAGTGTGCCAAATGCACATTTTCATGCAGATGACCTCTGTTTTCCCCTCGGTTTTGGGGAGAAGAAAGAGCTTATTACAGGAGGGAAATTTTCTGCATAGAGGCAGTATTTGTGAGTGTCAGTATCTTTGGTACTGCAGGGCAAAAAAAAATATTGAATGTAATCTATTCATACTTGCTTCTCTTATTTAAACCCCAACTTTCCTCACAGCAAAATCATTGGAAATAATCCCACTAATTTCAGTTGATATAGGAGAGAGTCTTGGCTCAGAAGAATGGTGTGATCATATTGACATCACTGGACACTTTTAAGCAACATTGCAAAAGCAGTTTGTCCATGGGAATTCTTTCCCCATGCTCATAATATGCTTTGTGGAGCTAAAACCCATACTGGGAAAACTCAGGGAAGGCTATAACTCAGGGAATTACTTATGCGTTATCCCATTGGATCAAAAATTTTGTTTTTCAAGAGAATGCGAAATGCATTGGGCTTAAAAAGCTCTTGGCTTATATAACAGATGCCAAAGGGCAGTCTATTCATTAGCCAAGACATAAAAGTAAAATGCTGCTCCAAGGCCTTGAGGCAGCACGATTTCTTGAGCTGCACTTTATAACAGCTGCCCTCCAGAGTCTGGTTAACGTCATCAAAAATGCTCTTTAACAGAGGACTAAGATGACACACTTAACTGTCACAGCATCCCCTCTTTGGACAGGAAAAGACATCCTCAGTTTCCAGAGCTCTCCTTTCCCGTGATGAACTCTGACATACTGGGCTCATCCTTTACTTCAAAGTAATTACAGCAGGAAAATTTGCTCTTTTCTTCTTTAACATAACCTTCTGCTTTCAGTCCTCGATAAACAACAAATGCTCAGATATTTGTTATAACATGTACTGCTGGCCCTACATAGTTCAGTCCTCTGTGAGGAAGGTGCCTTGATCTTTTGAGGTTCATGGGGCAGCCTTACAAAATATGTATGCTTCAGTTTTACAGGACAACATGTAGGGAACCAGGACAAGGGAGAAAAGGGAGTGAAGTTGTTCCTTCCTATCATGTGATTTTATTAATTTACTACAGAAATGATGAGTGCATGCTGTAATTTTTCGCTTAAATGCTGCTATAAAGTTATATAATTGGCTAAAAAACCCCACCTCTTCCTCACTAAATCTGGTGTGCCCTTTTCTAATTTAGAAGTCCAGCAGAACCGCTGGACGCCTGCATTTATTTCTTGCATACAGCCCACTTCCCTGCCGTGGAGGCATATCCCATTCTAGCTTGTGGGCTGGGTTACTCATGCCACATTCTAACAACCTTTATGATCTATGTGATCGCTGCCTGTGAGGAATGAGCACTTCAGAGGAGCCATCAGCACACAGTTGTAGCTGTTCAGAGCAGTTACCATCACATGGTCACTCGTTTGTGTTTGTGGTGTCTCTCAGCCAAGAGTGTCAGGTTGCAGGGGAAAGTACTGGCTAGGATGTCTACTGTAGATCAAGCTCTTGCCAAGGAAACCTGAATAAACCTTATAAAAATATACTCTCCTTCCTATTTATCTTAGATTTTTGAAGTTATAACTATTTAATTTATCAAACTTGATTTACTGAGGTATTTAGCTTGGATGCTCTTGTACTTGATGATTTTGAGCAAAGAAATGACTAATTCACGACAGTTGGATGAAAAAAATCACAGCACCAGGAATTAAACTAAACAACCCCTTGATTTATTTATATTTTTAGCTACAAGCAAAAGCTTGAAGTAAACTAATAGAGTGCTGGATGCAATTTTAGAAAAAATGCAATGCAGAAAGGAACCAAAGCAAAAGAAAATTCCATAAATACAAGAGAAACATACCCACCTGCTCCATCCAAATTCTTTGGAGGAGAAAAGAGATAAGAGATTGAAATAGCTGATAAATGGCATTTGTTTGATGACTCCTGAGCATGTCTTCATACAAAGAGCATGTGAGCATGGGCCCATCTTTGTTCAAGCTGCCTTACTCCTTCTCCAACAGTGCCTCCTGCTAGAAGTGTCCTGTCACACAGCTAGCACCACTGCTGGCTACACGTCTGCTCTGTTTGGGCTTAAGGAAGCTCCTCACTATGAAGAGAAGTCTCCAGGAAGGCCATGGGGCATGTGCACCAAAGAAGACATTTACAAGTACACAAATCTAGTCAATGGGCCCTGATATTCTTGAAATCAATATCCATTAATTTTGTCCAGTCGTATATATGGCAAGCAGTTTAATTTGCAGAGCACTGCTATTGCTCTAACAGTGAAACAGACTTTTACCCTATGAATAGGACTGAGACCACCATTTCACATGTCAGTTCATAATCATGCCTGTCACCTATGTATTAGTCTAGAACAGTCTTTAAAACTCAAAATGGCTAAGACCAAAAAATTACTGTAACCAAAACTTAACCACCTGTTTGTACTGTAGCCTGCCATGAGCTGTGATGCTCTCTGGATACATACATCTATTGGGACAAGGAACCTTGTCCTCCTTGTTTGGGCATAGGTGAGAAAACAAGGAGGAGTAACTGATATCCCAACTCTCCCATTTGATAAAAACAAGAAGAGAGAGACAGCTCTGTCAGTAAACAGCACTTATACAGCACATTATATAGCTTTGTCCTTCAACAAGAGTCCAGAAAATGAGATGTGGTGCTTGTTAATACATTTCTGTGCAGCAGTGCGCAGTTCATGACTTCAAGTACTGAAATAGGAATTCAAAATTAGCAAGCTTGAAACTGAGACTCTCATAAAACACTGTCAAAAAGCTGTTCCTGCAAGATGGCAATGTTGAGAACAAGATATCTGGTTTGCGGCTATTTCTTTCCTATCTTGACTAAGAGGAGCTTTCAAACTAAAACCTCATCTGACCAGATGACAGAAGGATTCACTTGGGATGTAGAAGATGCAGATGTAGCTCAAAGAGTAGTAATGGGCCTTGAATGAAAATATACATGAGCATCCTATCCGTAAGTCAACAAACTCAGCTAAAGCTTTTTTCTCACCTCTCTATATGTAACACTTAACTCTAAATTCTGCACAGATCTTCATAAACTAATACTTTTTACCAATAAATTTTCATGTTTTAGTTGAAGTATTTAGTTGGCATTCAGCCCAGGGAATTGATTTTAGAAGGGTCAATGGTTTTCCTATCATCTGAACATATAAGATCTAAAATATCAGCAGTCTTCAGAAACAGTAAAGCAGAGCCCATGGAATTGTGCACCATGATACAATAGTTCAGCTGCTGGGATACTGTGCTGACATCTTCTACCTTTCCAACCTGGTATGAGGTCTTCATGAGTCAGTATGTTGCAGGCTCCAACAAAAGCTATACAATGACAAGTAATGAGCTTCAACAAGGCCAAGTGCCAGGTCCTGCACTTGGGACACAACCACCCCATGCATCGCTACAGGCTGGGGGAGGTGTGGCTGGAGAGCTGTCTGGGAGAGAAGGATCTGGGGGTTCTAACTGACAAGCCGCTGAACATGAGCCGGCAGTGTGCCCAGGTGGCCAAGAAAGCCAACAGCATCCTGGCTTGTGTCAGAAATAGTATGACCAGCAGAAGTAGGGAGGTGATAGTCCCCCTGTATCTGCACTGGTGAGGCCACACCTGGAGTATTGTGTCCAGTTTTGGGCACCTCAATATGAGAGAGATATCGAGGTGCTGGAGCGAGTGCAGAGGAGGGCAACGGAGCTGGTGAAGGGCCTGGAGAACAGATCCTATGAGGAGCGATTGAAGGAGCTGGAACTGTTTAGTTTGAGGAAGAGAAGGCTGAGGGGAGACCTCATCACTCTCTACAGCTACCTGAAAGGACATGCAGAGAGGTTGGTGCTGGTCTCTTCTCACAGGTAATTAGTGATAGAACAAGAGGGAATGGCTTTGAACTGCAACAGGGGAGGTTCAGACTGGACATTAGGAAAAAAATTTCACAGAAAGAGTGGTCAGACAGTGGAATAAGCTGCCTAGGGAGGTGGTGGAGTCACCATCCCTGGGTGTGTTTAAGGGTTGTTTAGATGAGATGTTGGGGGTTATGGTGTAGAACTTTGTAGAGTAGGGCTGATGGTGGGACTCGATGACGCCAAGGGTCTTTTCCAACCTGAATAATTCTGTGATTCTGTGATCTACCTCCACAACTTTTAAACTGAAAGAGGGTGGATTTAGATGAGATCTAAGGAAGAAATTCTTTACTGTGAGGGTGGTGAGACACTGGCACAGGTTGCCCAGAGAAGCTGTGGCTGCCCCCTCCCTGGCAGTCTTCCAGGACAAGATGGAGTAGGCTCTGAGCAACCCAGTCTAGTGGAAGCTGTCCCTGCCCATAGCAGGGGGTTGGAACTAGATGAGCTTTAGGGTCCCTTCCAACCCAAACCATTCTATGATTCTATGATAATGTCTAGCCAGTTGGCATGGGCACTGTATACAGCCAGCAGCTCTAAAGTGGAATCCAAGGCCTTGCGAGAAGGTGTAAAAGAAACATATATTGACACAGTCCAGGAAACAAGAGACATTAATGAAAGGAGTCCTGCCTAGACTTGCTGTGCTGTAGATCTGTCTGCAGCTGGCCATGCTCGTGGCTGAGCCTGACTCACCACCATGGCTCCTTGGCCTCAGACATGCTCCATCGCTTTGCACGTGCCTGGCCAGCAGTGGACTGCTGTCTGATGCTGGTTAGATTCACCAAACCTTCTCTGCTTCACCATATTTGGGCACTGTGGGACTGTTCCCACCTGGGTGCTGTCCCTCCCCTGTCAGCCTTGCTTTGCCCTACAGCTGGGATCCTCTTCCCTGGCAGGGCACTTGGCTCTTGCTGCTCCCCAGCACCTGGGGGGGAGGGAGGGGGCGGGAAGGGAGCAGGGGTGATGGTCGTAGGTACTGCGATGGGAGAGGAAGGCTGTTGCAGAAAACAGAGAGCTCTTCAAGTCAGTGAAGCGCTGAATATGCCAAATAAGGAGAAAACGTAGAAAGTTGATACAAATATTCAAATACGTTGATTAACTGAAGTAAGAGCTACAAAAGGCAAGGTCAGAGACTTTGACTAATTGGACTGTGGAGATGAGAGTAGCGCTATCTGCTGGGGGGGGGGGGGGGGGGGAGCTGCAAGCCTTGTCTGCCTTACAAAGCCACAGAAAATCTTTCCAGTGTGACTGGAGCAGGGCAAGGCATTACTTGAGAGTGGAAATGCCTCGCTGTCTTTGGAAGGAGACATAACTTTTCATGCAATAATTTATTAATGCCATTTAAGAAACTGAATTCCTGTTCTGTGAGAATTTTATTTATGTTAAATCAATACATTAAGACAGAATTTCATTTTATTGCTGAACAAAAATTATATTAAGAAAGCAGCATAGAAAAAGGAAACTGATACTGAACTGTTCTGGTCTTGAAGTAGTTTCAATGACATAATTATATATTAAAAAGAATATATTTAAATATTTCAGAAAAGAGTAGGAGTAAAAGGAAGTACAGTGCTAAATTTAGAACAAGATATTGTTATTCTCAAAATGACATATTAACATTAGTAAAATAGGATGAAAATTAGTCATTATTTCATTCTTTTAAAAAAGACAATCAAAATTGCCTCTTCTTGCCAAATATCTTGCCAGTGGTAACTTTCTGTTGTCATTTTTTTACCATTTTTCTCTGCAGTTGAAGAACTGTTGCGGATGAAATATTGACACGGTAATGATTTAGTAAGAAATATAGATTTATTAATAACTACAGCAATTTATCAATAAAGAATAATTCAGGAAGAAAAGTGACTTATTCACAGATTCTAAAATGACAAGATTCACTCTAACTTACTTAATGGTACCTTAATTTATACATATATATACATGTGCATACACAAAACAAACATATACATACAGAAACAAAGGTGTTTGGATTCAGTAAAATGAACATAAAAGGAACAAACACACACAGGAACAAGGATATGTACCCACACACACGCCAATAAACAGAGAAAGAACGGGTGAAAGAGAAGCTAGCTTCAAAGAAAATTTCCCTCTCGAGTTTAGAGCAAATACTCTCAATGCCTTGGCATTCCTCAACAGGGGATAATTGAGACTCCAGCGGGTGGACTTGGCCCTGGCCTTCCATCTGGAGCAGACGACACCTTAAGGGTTTTGGTACCTGGGAGGCATCCCAGCTCAGGGGAGATGCCGGTCACAGGCCGCTGCGATCCAGGAGAGCTCAAAGGGTCTCCCTGGTGGTCACCATTTATAGGGTCCAAGATAATTGACTTTTGTCAAATACTTTCTGGTGCCTTAGGGCAGTTGCACAAGAATTTGATGAACTTGCAACTCTGTTATTGTTCCATCTGACCACATCCCAGGCACAAGTGTGCCAGGCCATCGGGAGATGATGGGCCATTATAACCATTTCCGAGCAATCAGGAGGGGGCAGAAGCCAGGCTCCTTAATGTTATCAGTCCTTATCTCCACAGACTGGTGTATGCCTGGTGGGGGCGGGGGGGATGTGGATGGAATCACACCTAGCACCAAGCAGCCCAACAAGGAGGGGCAGGGAGTGATAAGAATTGCACCACCACAAGAACATGCACCCTGATTTATATTGCAACATCAGAAGACCTGACAAATAATTATTAGTAGCCACCGATGCCAGCACCAGTTGAGTCTGTGACCACACGAGCACCCTGTATATGCATGCAGTCTCCTGCACCTCATCGATAGTTTATTTTTTGCAAATTCATTTTTGAAGACCACTCTTATAAAGCCCATCAGCCACACAATCCAGTATTTTCTCAGTGCTTCATCGCCCCACAAAAAAGGTAGCACAGGCCCACCGCGTCACCCCTGTTTCTCCTATTTTTCTTTTTTTTAAGCTGAGCAGCTGCCAAATCAACAACTCATCGATGTCTGCTTGAGGACATAATCTCACACTTAAGGCTATGAATGACGCACGTGCGCACACACACACACGCACACACAAGACCCTCACTCTCAGCTAGTGCTTGGTTTTGGATAGACCAAATCTCTGCAGTCCTGTATAAACAAATGACCTCTTCATTACCTCAAATGGCTCCACGTTACTGAAATGGAGCAAGCGGAAGGCATTGCAGGAACGCTGGGAACACGGCAAAAGGCATCTGAAGAGTTTTAGCACAGCCTGGTGGCTAAATTCTGAAAATACACCACGTCTGCCCCAAGGACTCTGGAGTACTGTTATGTGAGCTCTGGGTCTCAGCTAACTGCCAGGCAAGGTCAGGCCTATTACGAGGTTTCATCTTCAAAACCAACAATCTGATACTGAGTTATAAATTGGGCCAAAGTAAAATTCCTTTTTATTTTTTTTTCCTGTATGTTAGACAGTCACACTTATGACTACATTAGTACTGCCAGCCATGGTGCTGCACAGCTGTGGGATTCAAGAGATGACCCAGCTGTAAATAGCTATATGCCTTTGCCTCTGGAAAGGTTTGTTATGAAATTTCAAAATTTCAGTAATACTACGCATTGCTGATGCTGACAATCCTGAGTCTGAGGACATAAGTACTTATTAAAACCCTGTTGTTCACAAAGGTTAAAACAGTAAGACTAATATTTTACAATAACTTGTACTAAGTACCCTTCCTAAATAATTATTTTATTGTGCCTAGAAAGGAGATCTCTTAATATAAACTTGCTTAGCATTTTGTAGTCATCATCCTTTCATTTGCGTTGAAAAGAAAGGTTGACAGATAAACCTTTTGAATAAAGCTTTGATGTAACTTTGCTGTAACTTTGCTGTACCTTTAAAATTATTGGGTTCTGTTCTTCAGACTTATGTTTTTTCTTAAGTAGAGATAACGCATATAGAAATATACTGTACTCTGTAGCTGAAACTTTTTCTCTATTTTGGTTTTCCCTAGTCTAAAACACAGCATGCTGGTTCTTGGCAAACAGTTGCTTTACGTATGGAAAAATAGCTGTGGTACAACATGTAGAGCCCTCGGGGAATTTCTGATATTCTTTTAGAGGCAATCTGGAGAATGTACGTCAAAAAACCTGGGCATTTACAAAAGCAAGATGCCTTGTCGACGAGATAAAGCATTGCTACTAGAAAGTTTTTCTGAGGAATGTTAAATAAAGGATATAATTTCCAGCTTAATGAGACACTTGTTTTGTGAAGAAAGTAAGAAACAGTAGTGGCTCATCTCACACAAACAGCTCATGAGTTAGTATTTGACTTCCCTTTGTAGCTCCTACCTCCACTGCCATGTGTCACAGACTAACTATCCAGCTCTGCTTGTGCCTCTCATACAAGATTTAACAGGTTTCCTGTTTTGCAGCAAAGCTTGAAACACACTGCTTGCTTCAGTCCTCTGGCAAACTTCCCCCCAAGGTGATGCCCTGACAGTAGCAGTGAGACATGGGGCAGCGGCCCGCATGGACCCTCTGGGCCTGGTTCAGCCCCTTGGGCTCGCACACGTATCCCCCAGCTCCTTCCCAGCAGCTCAGTTTAGAGCGAGGGGGAGAAAGGGCTCCTGTCCCATTGGGCCATGAGCTCACTGCTGCCAGGGGCTGTGGGCTCCAACACCACCAGCCGACTTGGAAGTGGAGGAGGGGAGTTCATGGACACTGGCTGCATGTGTGGGTGGGAGAAGGAGAAGCACAAACATGCCCTGCAAGAGCCCAAACGCAGCAGTGGAAGTTACGGTGCAAGAAAGCAAACACCTCCTTGAACAGCATCCCTGAGTGCCACAGCTCAGTGCACTGGTCATTTTTTGTGTTGTATAATGTTTACCTTGGGAACCATGATGTGGCCGATATTCATAATGTACTGCCTCTGAAAAAGATTTTAATGTAACTACCTTGTTCATTACAGAGCACAACAAACATAAAAACCTAAACAAAAACGAATGCACAATTCATTCCCCACTGCAGTTACCTTATGAAGCAGAATCTTGTGGAGACCCTGAGATCCTTCCTCTCCCCCATCTTCCCACACCAGACTCAACTAACACAGCACTGTTGCTTTTCCATACCCACTTTTATAGCAGCTTCTACCTAGAAAATTGTGGGAGAAATCCAGTCCCTTTAGTCACAAAAGCCCTTGATTATTTGTTGCTCGAAGTCGTCTCCCAGCTGATCTGTTGCTTAGTTATTTTCATCCTGGACTTCATTCAGATCATAAAACACATAGCAGCAGCAGCTAAGTCTTAGCTTGAGGCAGTTGTTATCAGTCTTCGTGCAGCTTAGCTCTACTTGAGAAAATAACATTTTGCATCTTTTTTTGCACATTTGTTTCTCAGCTTTTAGGCTATGCCAAGTCTCCAGTATACTACAATGTTGTTCTTGCCCTAACAAAGCCAGAGCAGTTTTCTAGCAGTGTTTATTAACCTGGGCTTCATGCCTCACAAGTAGCATGCTTCACTGTGTTGCTGGGAGACATAAAATTAAGTCTACAAGTGACTAAGCCAAGTAACTACGGAACATCCAGCATAATGACCATAACGACCACAAGCTCTGTGTCACCACCCAGTGGATTTTTGAAATTCAGATGACAATAGAGAAGGCAAAAAAACATCCCTTGAGAGTTCCTAGAAGCAATCAGAACTTCTAAGATGTGTTAAGGCAGGCTCAACTGTAACAACTGGGATTTAATGAGATTTGATTGTGTGAAATGTTAGTTAATTTGAAAATAATTAAAAGTCAAGAGCTCAGTTTATCCTCTTGCACCAATAAGGAACTTTACTCCCAAAGTGGTTTACACTAGGCACATGAGCTCAGTTTTAACTTAAGGCTTTGTTTTTCTGATTTGGCTAATAGTGAAGACATACACGAGTCAAAATTTAACAGAGTTCAAGACTTTTCTTTCAAAACACATGCACAAATCAAGTGCTAAACTGGTGTACATTTAAAAAAAAAAAAATGCAGACAAATGAACATGGAAATCATTCTAGAAAACAGTTAAAGCAAAACAAAATAATCCAGAATTTTTACAGCCTGGGTACTGCAGAACCATTTTTCAAGGAACTGCAGTGCACGAGTGTCCTCAGATTTTCACAAAATGAAAATTTGGGCCTAATCTTTAATTTGGGAAACATTTTCACTTATTCCTAAAAGTGTGACTAGTCTCTGTCTTCCATACCCTTACAATGGGTAGCTGCCCTGACCTCTTTACTACCTGAACTAGCTAGAGAGGCTTTACAGTGGCCAGATCTTAGAAGAAGAAAAAGAAGTTAATTGTTCTCTGTCATCCAATGAGCACCAGTGTGTCGATCTGCATCCAAGGCTCTTTATCCTTCTGATCTTCAAAAGTATGCTAAAAATTTGCAATTTTGACATGTTCCTCTAAAAATAGACAACAAGCATTGGGCCTACGATTTTTTTAGATTATCTTCACATTTAGTCTCAAGAACCTTTTTCTCCACAGGTAACCCCCTCAGCTTTGTTAGTTTATCCCCTAACAGATTCAGCTGCAAAGGCAGTTCAGCGGGCAGCCCCGGGGACTCCCACTGCCTCTGTGACTGTTTGCTGACACTTTTTCAAGCAGGACTGCCAGAAAGCGCTTGTCTGAGCTGGTAATTGTGAATGAAATATTTGATCTAGAGTAACAGCAAAATTACATTAATGTTTTAACCAAGCACGACTGTGTATTTACATGTTAGTTATATGGCTCTCAAGTATTTTCAATTATGTTTTGTAAGGAGAGATTAGGAATATGCTGTGATAAACTAGGAGCACCGAATCTGGTGAGTGACTGTTCCTTTAATGACTTACAGCAAATGAAAAATGAAGTTTCCTTCCTCTATAATGAGAGAATCATGACACTTACCTGCATTCATACGCAGTTTTATAAGAATTAAATGGTGTGTTTTCTTACTGAAACTTGTAAATTTTATCCATGTATGCTACAGCTCAAGGTTTTGTGCATTTAGAAGAAAATGATCAGTTTGCAGAGTCCAATAGAACAAAATAATTTCCACCTTGTCAACTATCAATTATGGTTTTTATTTGTTCTAAAACAGTAGGCTAAAATCCAGCAAGAAATAGTAAAAATATCAGAACTGTAACATACAAAACCTCATATTGAAATAAAAAAAATCCTGTACCAATTAAAATCTACAAGGTTTGGAGGAAAAGCGTCAAAATATTTTCCAATTCTGAAAACAGGTTAGATGCATTCATGGAAGCAATCCCTTTAAATAACAGTAAGCATAAGAAATAAATGTGCAAGCACGCAGTATTTTAAGCTCTAAGAGTAAACAGACTGTGTTTTCTATCAGAATAATTGCAATCATTCAAATACCAATCTCCAAACTCCTCTCTGAACTCTCAGACTGATATATGTGGAGCAACAAGGACACCTTGAGGCAAGTTAGTAAAATGCAAAAATTTCTATTCCACATTGATATGGTAGGACTTACAGATTCTCCATACGTCTGAATTCCTTGGAATTGCCACATGATGCAAATGATAAGTCCTTAAAACTGTTTGGCAAAGTCCCACAAGTTCCACAGAGTCTTACTAAAGCAGTGCTTGGTCAGCTCTCTGGAAATACTAGAATATATGCTTACCAATTAGGTTAATTTACTTGCTAATAGTTTTGAAGACAGACCCAAAGTTTTGCAACACAATGATCTTGTTCTGAGTTGCTTCTCTCCTTGTTACAGAAGTAAAAAAAATTCCTCTTCTTCTCAGCATAGTATTACACTGTACATATTTTTAAAAGAAAATGTATAAAAACAGTGAAAAGGTTCCTGAAGAAGTATAAAATGCAAATCTACACAAAAATTAAAATTTCACAGTTCTTTGTCACTCTTTGCAAGTTTCAAGTATTCCTTTAAATTTGTACCTTTGAAAAACTGATATAACAGTAAACATTTTCCAAAAAAAATGGTGGGAAGAGGAAGAAACTTATACTTATTTTACGATTTTTTGCACATGAAAAAGCGCTTTTCTTTTAGTTTAGCCTCTTAAGTTAGAACTGGAGTTGTGGGGCCATTTGTAGAGCTTTCAATTCCATTAGTGCTATCTGCAGCCTTAGAATCATCACATACTTCAGAAAGCTCATTTTCCTCTGGCGTTGTTGGGATAAGATCAATAGTGATCAAATCAGTTTCCTGATCTGTTTTTTCTACTTCACTGCAAAATTCAACTTTATCTTCCTGTTGGTTATTCTTCTTTATTTGTCCATTCTGTGCAGGGTAGGTACTGGCAATGGTGTCATACAGAAATTGGTAATGTTCCTTAAATAGAAAGAGAAGAAGTTAGTACGAAGTGAATGGTCAGAGCCTGAGAATAAGCCCATTCTTTCTCTGTTTTCTTAAATTTTGAAATGTAATATGTAGCTGAACATGCAAGACTGCATATGAAGCAGCTTCCGCAGTTTTTGGCATACAGTGTGTTGCTTCTATGGTTTATTCTGATTTCAAGTGTATGTAATGTTTCTGTAACTGCCTGCATCAAAAGTTCCAAGTTGTCACTCAGCACCCTCCTGCTTTACAAAGTACCAAAAATATGCTCTTTACAGTGCCTAAGTTGTAAACAACATGTATTGTAAGGAGTCTAGGAAAGTAATCCAATAACCTGCCCCAGATCATAGCACCTAGGTGTGGTTTGTTAGTAGATGCACAGTGTATGCCACAGAGACACAATTCCTCTGGGGTAATTTAAACAAAACACATTGATGGCTGCTAGCCTGTGAAATAGAGTTAGCCTCCTAAACTGCACAAGTTAAGGGACACTGCGCACATGCATCCCTGAAGCAACTGCATCGATTTCTGCAATTTGTGATTTTATGATATGTACCCTTCCATAAAGGTGTTACAGAATTGCAGCTCTGGATATTTCACAGATTCCTTCATTCTTATCAGCAATGGCCAATTCCCAAATAGTGGTGAGTGGCTGTGAATGTCCTGATTAGAATGAGGGTTCCCTATGCAGAAATTATGCGTAAGGTTACAAGTGACCATGATAAGTAATGTCATAATTTTCTTCTGGTGATTCATAAGATTTACTTACAAAGGTGGAGACCACTCCCAGCCTGGTACGACGAAGAGCTTTTACTACTTGGAAAACATCTATTACTTCTTCTATTTCTGCACTTTCCAAGAGTGTCATTAAAGCACAAAACACACCAGTCTGCTGTGATCCGTCACTAGAAGACGATGTAAATTAAAAATGTGAAATCAGCAAGTCTTCTGACTAAATGTTAGATTTATTTCAAAGTCTACATAATGAATTATATTTCCAAAACATTTTTTACTGGACTGAAATGATTACAGTTAAGAATATCTGTAGGACACACACAAGACAGCTCTAGATTAGAGGATACCTGGATCTCATGTGACCACTTTAGAGGTAAGAGAGGAATTAGAAACTTCAGACTTACAGTCTCAACAATTGTTAGCAGGGTTATCCTCTAGGGATAGGATAGGTATTGCCTATGGTAGGCAAGGCTATTCCTGGAAATGGTCCTAAAAAAGTGGGCTTATGTCCTAGAGCAAGAGATGAACCTAAAAGCTCTGCTGGATCTTCATTAGTAGTATGCTACAAGAGCACTCTGACCTAGCATTTCTTCTCAAACTATGTGTACCAGGCAAGAGCATCTAGCTCTGACCACTTATTCCATGTCCATGCTTGCTGAAGATACATGTGCTCACTTTTCACCTCTACAATCAAAAAGGTCAAGTTTGAGCAGTTCAAGGAATCTAGGGCTAGATGAGTCTCCAGATACAGTTAAAGGCTTGTGGGAAAAGGTAGGCATCCCAAAACTGGGATTGCTATGTATATCCAAAACTTAGAACTAGGTTAAGATGCACGTTGAAGTCAGACCCACCAGCAGTGGACGATGAGTGGGACACTGCGGGTTATCCTGTTGTCCTCAGTGACTGGTCTGGCTGGGACTTTTTGTTTAAGGTTGAGAATCATGTTGACTAAATCTTTGGGGTTTTCTGGAACATCCAAGCCACTCCACTTGTGATACTGATACTGATACACCTTCTGTGTTTCTTTTGTCTGAAAAACAGCAGTGAAGATGTAGTCAATTCAGGTTAAAATAAAGATTCACATAGTACATCTATTGCAGCTGATTTATAAAAGAAAAATTCTGTTCCTGAGGAACTGCATGGTGGTGTGTGTTCTACCTCATGAATACGAGGTATGTAGACATCTGAGCTTTGCTCAACGTACAAAAGACAGCTGACCTCCTGAGACTCCACTACCACCATCTCAGCAATTCAGTAAATGGGAAATTTGAGCTTATTTATAGCATATATCATGATTGGCTGCTGGTCTGGAAAATAAAAATACTTCAATTTCTTAGAGTAGGAGGTAAGTGGAGTGGGAACCGTCCCTTCTCTTTAGGCTAAGTTTATAACAGAGAAGTAAATTTAAAAATCCCTTTTAGAATTTGCAAAGAAACATCTACCTTCAGATGTGTAACATCAAATGCACGTATGGTATAGCTAGGACAACAGTTGACATCTGTCGTTTGAACTTCTATGCTATCATACGTTTGCTTTCCTTCACCCCAGTACTGTGCACAGAGTTCCTGAAATGGATAAAAGTACAAGTCAGTGCTTACCATTCAAAACTCCTTTTCTTTTATCTTCCATATGCACTTACAGAATGTATTGACTTTAAAGTAGTAGGAGCATTATTGTATTTTAAAATATAGCATCATTCACTTTTCCCCTCAAAAATTCATTAGAAAGTAAAATAAGAAGGCAAATAATAGAACAAATTATACTGGAAATCCAAATTCCTCATCCTCTAACACACACTGAACTGGAGGAAAGGAATGAGAGAGTGCAGTGCAGTGTTTTCTTTGCATATAGAGGACCCTTAATATGTCAGTGTGAAGATGATGCCCTCACCTGATCTCCTTCTTTCAGCTCTGTCAGCATAACAATGACTTTGGCTTTTCTTTGGAAAACCATTTGCCAGAAGTCAGAGACAGTTTCCTGCAGTGGTCCCTGTGTGGCAATCATGGCTTTTGGACCCCAGTAGCCCTATAAAATAAATTTTTAATATTTTTTTCTGAAATTTATTTGAAATGTGATTTCCAAGCAACAAAACTCATTGTCATTTAAAGAATACCCCGTGAAATAAATAATGTACTGTTTTGTTTATAGGGAAAATATGCCTATCACAGTAGACAATGGTCTTACAGGAATTCTATGAGCCAAATGACATTAAACTCAATCCTCCTAACAACAGTATCACTTCCAGATTGACAACAAGGTATACTAATACAATTTTCTGCAAAGCATATTTTTAAGGGCTAAAACATTTAATTCTGCGCAACTGATTAATTTGACCCAAACAAATTTTTTATACCACACAAAAGTTGGTGCATCAGTCAGCTCACACTGAGCTACCCAAAAGTAAAAATACATTTATTCTGAATAGACATTCCAACTGTGCAGCATTTTAAAGGATTCTGGTAAATCACATTTGGCTAGTAATTCCATTAAAATCCATTACTTCATTAGTGACCAATATCTGCTCTCTTTCTTTTGGAGGTATATATGATGCCAAAAAACAGGTGGCCCCAATTTTCACTAGCAGTGTCCTGTATATGTGAATAACTATGCTCACATTTCACTTTCAGGGAAAATATTAATATGGATCAACTTGTACATAGGCAGATGCCCACTAACAGAATTACACGTTATCATGAGGCCAGTCTGAGAGCTAGTGATTTTAAACATCACACACACACACACACACAAAAAACATTTCTATGTTTAGTCTCACTATTTGAGATTGCACAGTCTAAGACCATGTAAGGGAAAAAGATTATTCTTGTTACTGCAGCAAAATGTAGAAGATTTTGATGATTAAAACTATAAATGGATTTGTCAATTGACTGTCAGATCTTTCTCCCCTATTTGGGTAAATCCTATTCTATTTGTGAAGCCAATAAGAGAATAAGAGCTCAAGCTAGAATATAGTTTTAGCTGAAAGCTTGTGAAATACTTATAGTGGATCCTCTAAATACATACAGTTATGAAAGAAGCATTGATGTATTTGCTTGATTCTTCAGAGTCGCTGTCCTCATCTGAGGAATCATCTGAATCATGTTCACCCTCCTTACTGTATTCGTCGTCGTGCCTGATTGGCACTCGGTTAAAGTCATCTGCATGAGACAAAGTGTCACTGTCACGCCACACTGCTGACCATTAGAGGTGAGCTGCCTCCACATGTGCAGGGGGGAAATAGATAGAAAGAGGCCAGCCCTTTCACAACAGTCTGAACAGACTGCGGAACAAAGGCCACTTTATTTGAAATAAACTTAAACACTCCAAATAATTCACATTTTTAAAAACTCATCCCTTCCTTTTTAAAACACTATAAGAAGTTTCTAATTTTACAGTGTTGAGAAAATTAATCAATCAAATACATCTCAGTTAATATACTGTCCTCGATTTTTCAAAATTTAATAAGTTTTCTTACAAATGATAACATAAAGGAAGATTCATGGAAAATACTTACATGGAATTATGTTGGCATTCCTATTTTTGCTTTTATTTTCCTCACGGTTCCCAGTGTTCTGTGTCCGCCACCCCTTATAGGAAGGTAATCTCTAAAGAAAGAGGATATTTGCTATTATGCTTGATTAAAATGGTTCTTGGGATCACTGTGTCCTCTGGACACCCACAGACAGTCTTCATCTCCCAGTGCCACGCTTCCTTTAATTCTTTAAACTTCAGCCACATCTGGACTATAGTTTAAAAATGCCTGCTATGTCATATACAATGGCACAGGAAATCACACACATAGACACAAGTAATCGTTCTATGCTCCCTATCTTTGTTAAAAATATTAACATCAAAAGCAGGAATAAAATTTCATTAGCTTTTTTCATGAAGGTAAAGAAACTGTTTCTGTGACAGAGAAATAAAATATCACAGAAGTGATCTATCATATATGATATCTCTATCTCATGACTATTGTGCAAGGCACCTTCTGATGTAAGTGGGAAGTAAGGGCACTAGAATGCAACGTTTATTTACCTGAAACTCTGCCTCCAGCAGAGAAGGATCACTTGGAGGATCTTTTCTTTTCAGATTGTTAAGATAGGAATGCAGTTCTGAGAGGCTGACCTCTGTTTCTCCATACTGATTGTATTCCACTAGTGCTTGATGAATAAGGATGTACTGTGACTGGTGTTTTCCATTTGAAGGGTTTAAAAATGAAGTTATGAAAGAGTTAAAAAAAAATCTAAAAATCATATCACTTTTTAGAAACATTATAAGAAACTATTACTCCCATGATGTTATTATTGTTAATAATAGTAAGCATTATTGTTAAATAGGCATTAAGGTAAGTATTAAAAACAGAGTGGTTTCCAATTGGACATTTTGGAGCACATTTAGAATGTTGGATGAAAAGTGTTCTGCCAATAAATATAATGACTTCCAAGAAATATTCAATTAGATTTGAAAGATCTGTAAAACGTTTAAATAAGTCAAAAATATGCAGTGCATCAGTCTGCAACTTTTGTTGTACTCTCAAAATGAAAATCCCATCTAGACACACAGTTTTTAGAATTTGAAAATTAAGTTTGACTATGCAAGCTCAGTTTTGCATTTGTGAATTGTATGCCAAAAACTGGATTATCAATACAAAAATGTTTTTCTCGGCTTCTTTTTTTAAATTGTAACTTTAAAAGTTGAAGTTTCTAACAGCAAACTTGTTTTGAAAGCACAGTCACATAAACTCTAATTCACTTTAGTTTTTCCTCTCTCTTAATAATTTCCAGAGCTATATATTCTGTCTTCAACTGAACCATAGCAGTACCCAAGACTGAGCAGCACACTTTGAGAAATACTGAGAAAGCCCTAACAAAGAAGAGTTCTAAGTGACAGGAGTTTTAGCAAGATACCTCTACTTGAACCATGAGGCACCGCTGCCGACGCAACTTCACAACATAGCCATAAACATCCACTCTGCCTTCTGCATCCAGCCCCTCCAGCATGGCATCAATTCCTATATATGTCCCAGTGCGCCCAACACCAGCACTGCAAAGCACAAAGGGATTTGATTATCAAAAGGGAATAGCACCTCCCAGTCCCACTCAGAAAGAGGAGCAGTCAGTGAGAGAGCGAGAGGGAAAAAGTGTAACAATTGGATATGAAGCCACTGAAAACAGTTCTGAAAACAGTAAGGCCAATATTGCCAAACATGGTGCTTATAGCCAGAGTAGCCCAACATTTATCTGGCTACTTTCCAAAAGTTCAAAATCTGTGCATCCTCAGATTTTAGTGACCTAAATATCATTCAGATCCTTCAGAAAACAGGCTTTTTTACACATCTGTGGCTGCCTCACTCTCAAGTAATCAAGTCACAAAACTTGGGATCAGCCGAATACCTTTGCCAGCTCCCTTTTCTGACTAGCTTTACTTCATGTTCATTTAACATAAACAACATTTTTAAAAAGCCGTATATATTTACCTGCAATGAACCACTATTGGGCCACTAAAAAAGTTGCTAAGTGCATTAACTCTGCGTCGGAGTTTGAGAAGGAGATGTGGATCCTCAGGGACTCCATGGTCTGGCCAGCTGGTGAACTGAATATGAGTGACATCTCTTCCAGCTGTTCTTTCTCTTCCCTAGAAAAAGTGAAGTGTGTATTTTTTAAATATATATACACGCACTCAAAGCCAAAATCAAGTGCAGATATACAAAGAAGAAGAAAAATGAGGGCAACAGGCATCAAATATTGAAACAGAAATTTCAAACAGTGTGCTGTAATGTTTTAATCCCAATGATCTCTCAGGTTACAACATTTTTCATATTCAATTTTCATTTAAAAATATCCATGAATCAGGAATACACAATGACTCCAAGAGAGGACAAGCAGAAGGTTCAAAGCATTGCCAAAAATACTTTTTTCTCAGGTTAGCCTATGATCCAGAGTGTAATATCTCTCCTCCACTTTATTTATAAACAACCTGGCCAGTGTATAGCTCTGCTTACTTCAATTTAAAAGTAGATATAAGAAAACTTATGATTTCCAATGAGACTGATTCTGTCAAGTCACTTGACTAAAGCTTAAAGCATGTCAGGTCTTGAGTCCTACTTTTATATGTTGCTGCTAGATTAAAAGAGAGGGCATACATTTTGATAACCTCAATTATAAAACAAAATGAGAAAGACGTCTCAGTGGCTTTCTTTTCCTGGCCAAGATTTAGTATGGCTATATGGACATTTCCCCAGTAATCAACCCCCAAATTCTTACTCAAAGTTGAATTATCCAATTGTGGCAGTTATTCATACCATTATTTGCCATTGTTTCAGTAATTATATATCACTATTCCAGCAGAACTGCAGAAGTCTCCACTTTCTCACCAGGGACCACTCTTAAATTCCACAACCAATATCAGTTTTATCTATATTAATATGACGTCAGCTGAACAGAGAGCAGACATCTCTAAAAATATCAGTCCTCAACCTGCAGCAACCTCTCATTTCTAATGCTGACATTAGAGTCACAAAGCAGTGTTTTGTTAGTAGTTAATTCTTAACATCCTGATATTCTCACTTTCTTCACAATAAGTTACAACTTTCTATCAATCATACCACTTCCTGATTAAATTTTAATGCAACATGAGACAGCAGAATAGAGATTTTCAGCTGTAATCATGGATCAAGATGGGTGGACTCTGTTGCCTGACTATTTTGCTGAAGATCTGTCAGCAGGTTTACTCTTTGAGTCTTAATGCTTTTAGTTGACTTACATTCCATTTACCATCACTGCAATATTTTCTTAATGCTTTTAGTTGACTTACATTCCATTTACCCTCATTGCAATATTTTCGCAAAGGGCCTGAGAGGAGCATTTAACCTTAGATGGCAAATTTTGCTCTCAATTACGCACAAAGCAACTAGTATGATTTCAGTTGTATAAGAGAGCAATTAATCATCCTCAATGATTCTACACATAGCCAAATGGTAATTATAAACCGCTTACGATTACTAAAGCACTTTGTAATTGCCTCACTGTACATTATCATGAGGGTAGACAATGGTGTCTACGAGTCACATTGGTTTTACTTGCGGGTTATGCTGAGATACACATAAACAAAATTTCTGTGTTAAAGAACAAGCTAAATATCTAAGGAAACAACAGTGTATTAAGTTTTCCATGCTTAACATCATATTAACAGTTTCCTCTTAAATGTAGATTCCAGAGTAGTAAGGAAAATACATTTTTAAGTTGGGAAATATATTTCTAACATATTTCCTTTAAGGAATGACACCTACATCTAAGAAGTTTTCTCTTAAACTATATGTTCCTTAGGGAAAAACAGTAGACCATCTTCCATTGATTGCCGACTCTTCTCTTGAAAGGATCTCTCAGCGATACCTACAGACTTCTAATAGACACTCCAATTCCAGTCAGTCTTACACTTCAAAATCAACTTACATTTGTGATGTGTAGTTTCTGAATGACATAGTCTGGACATGTTTTACTTTCATTGATCTTCACAATGATGTCCCCATATGTTGCAGATCCATTCTCCACTGACGGCCAGTACTGGGCACATTTGTTCTGTGAAGATACGAAGTTAAGTGAGGAGCATGACAACAAAGTGGCAGAGAGCGGAGAGCTAGAATAAAGTCTGATTTAAAATAGATGGCAGTTCAGTGTAGTTTTTCCTGAAAAGAGCTGTCACTGCTTAGGATGTCAGTCCTAAATAATTCCAAATTTCCAACAGTTCAGGTCTCTGACCTGAAGTTTATACCCATGGAATTTAACTTAGAACATAAAGTGGGGAAAAAATTCTGTACACTAGTTGAAAATAGCTAACTGTTGATGTTGTCTGAAGACTGTAGAAAAGTTTGCAGTTACTTCTATGGCTTCTTTTTCAGTCTTCAGTGAGGAACATTGCTCCTGCCTGCCCAAAACATCAACTTGAGGACGCTGTAAATCTGCATGCGGCCAATCTTTTCATTTTTAAAAGCAGCTAAAACAGCAGTTCCCCTTCTTCTTGCTGTACCTGGAATAAGGAACAAAAGCAAGCCAGAAGCACCCAACCTTCCAGTTAAAGGAAGGAGAAAGACAACAGATTAAAAAAATATTCTGTCTAGGACTTACTGGGGGCATTGCCAGGATATCAGAAGATAATAGATGGGAGAAAAATACAAACTATACCTTTTATGACAGGTCTGTAGGGAGCTAGAGTTTTACCTTGAGCCCTTTTCTGCATTTATTAGCTGTAATTGGGAAGCTCACCCTCTGGTACTAACCACTGTGACTAAAGTGACTTTTTTTGATAAAACTAGTAATTCCATAAGGCAACACTGTTTTGGCATGCTTTCCAACAAAGGTTCTGCCACAATGAGAGAACAGGAAAGAATAAAAAAAAAATACTAAGAAGAAAATGTAATTCACCACAGCACAGCAACCCATTCTGTTCTCAGGCAAAATAAGAATGGAAAGGTGGGTGGGTGGGTGGGTGGGTGTGGTGGATGGATGGATGGATGGATGGATGGATGGATATTTCTCACCCTCTTTCCTTCTTCACAGCGAGTCACCATGACAATAATTGTTGCTTTCTGTTCCCAGATCATTCTCCAGAAATCATCTGTGGTTTCATCCTTGGGGCCTAGCAGGAGATAATTTAAGGGAGTTTTTCAGGGTGCAGCTACATGAAAAAACACTTGCCTTCTTGACATGCTTAGCCATGCGGTCTGAAAAGCTAACCAGAGATCATGCAAATAACGGCCACACACTTGATTTCATTATGACTGCTGCCATTAGGCTACAACATTTTAAAAGTCTCATATATATCTTTAGTGCATAGCTGTGAAATCTGAAAACTTTTGATGTAAAGTTATGCATCATGAGGAATCTGCCTTTGAAGTGCAATCTATTCAAATTCACAAAATTCCCTAAACAAAAACTCATTGGCAACTTCTTCATATTAAATTTGAAAATGTCAGATTTTCAATTTTTCTTTAAATTCTAATACTTTTTTACTACTCTCTAACAAAAAAAAAAGCATGAATTAAGCAAAGCTATTATTTTAAGGTTAAAAATTACCTTGTGCAGCAATGTATTTTCTTGGTTCTTTGAAGCCCTATAAAAAGTACAATGTTTAAAATTTTTAGAGGGGAAGCATGAACAACTTAAAAGATTTACAACTTTAACAAGACATTCAGTATGCAACAGTCCAACAATACCAAATACATTACAAAGATTAAAAGAACCCAAACGGAAATCCTCAAAGGTGTTTGATGCATGAAATGTACAGACTACAGAGTTTCTTCAACAGTGCCTAAGACTTTTTTCAGTAGAAGTCACTCACATCAATATAACTTGCATTGATATAATCTGATCCTGGATCTCCTGGGATCTCCGAGAGCTCAACACGGTTATGATCATCTGTTTAAAACATTTAAAACAAAATAACTATATTATCTCAAGGCACTGAGAAAACAACTATTTATAAACATGCAAAAACTGTAGCAAATACTTACATGGAAGGATATCAATGTAACGGTTTTTGTTCTGATTATGGCTTTTTTTGGCCTCCTTTATTGAAAATTTAGTGAAAACTCTAGGAATACTCTGTAAAATACAATGTTACTTTTATTAGGTAAGCATATATTTAAAATAGCTTCTATTTGCAGTCAAACGCATATGGAAGAAATTTGGTACTACTGAGTCTGGAAGATAACATTCTGTTTCACAAGATACTACTTCATATATTTCTTATATCTAAAAAACCAAATTTATTTTCCCTTAACATAAATAATACGTGTCTCCACAATTATAAATTATTTATATCCCCATGGCTATGCAGTAAGAGAGAGTATTAAAAATATGCATTAAAAGGTAATTTGGAATGAGAAGTATTTAGACTGGAGTTTATACTTCTGCTGAAAAACACTTTCAGTAAAAATAAAAGTACCATCCTATAATAAGGAGAGCTTGGTAGCAAAATTAACTGAAGCCTATTTGACCTTAGATGAGAATTCACTCAATTTTCTAGATTCTTTCTTTCTTTATAACCAGTGCATATACTTCAAACAGAATTCTCTTGAACAGAATTCTTCCAACCACCTGGCTACAAATCTGTGGTATATTTTGAGCCAATGACAAACCTGAAATTCATCCAAGAAAAGTCTTCCTTCATCAGCAATCTTCCTTTTGTACGTGTCCAGCAATTGCTCCGAAGGTATTGGCTCTATATTCAGAAGTTGTCTGTCATCATCTTTAACTGTGCAAATACATCGAACATTTATTGTTACTGACTTTGAAAACATAAATTACCTTTCAGTAAATGTGATTCTTGAATTGTCATACAAATAACAAAAGGACAAACCTCTTTGACTAAGCATGTTTATTTATTTAAAAAAAAAAAAAAAAAAAAGGTGTTGCCTGAACCAGTTGTGAGCAAACAGGACCTAGGAATAACAGAATTTGTTGAGTTCTGCTGCTTGACTGGAGACACCTCAGGAGGAGGCCACATGCAGGGACACTGCATTAACAGTGCTTTTGTACAAAGTGACGATTGTCACATTCAGGTCACAGCAACAGCCCCAACACCCACAGTAGTGACATGGCCTTGTCCTCTACTTCAGTTCTGATAATTTATTGTCAGTGGTAAAGTGGATTACTGTGCAAGCAACTTACCAAGGTAGCAACATGTATAGCCTATTTTTTCCAATTTTCTCCAACTTATTCTCTGAGTTGCAATAGACTGTAATATCATCTTTAATGATAAGTTAATGATTGAACAAGTTTTAACATCTCTAAGTAGACATTTATTAATTTTTCATTTATATTGAAAATACTTTTTTAACAACCATGTTCCGAAGCAAATGGATTTCAATATCAACACAGTATTACATCCCATTTAATGTAGTAATTTCTGTGGGCTTGAGTGTCATAATTTTTTTTTTTTTTCCTGAAGTTTTCTGGTATTGACTGATTCTGTCCTGCAAAAAGTAGCACATAATGTTTGGTTCCAGTCTTTGGGATTTGAAGGCCTTCAAAATTTTGTAGCAAAACCCAACTGGCTTATGTTTAAATTCGTGCTTTGAAAAAGGTGCACAGGAAAGGGAAATTCTGATTGAAGCTATATTTGACTCTGGACTTACTCTGAGGGTTAAACATATCACAACGTTGTCTGGGATAAAAAAATTGTGTTTGCAATTAAATAGTAAATAAGAGTTTTTCAAACAGTGATAAACTTTCAGTCTGTTTAAGTATGAATGCTTCTGTTATGTATTTACTGAAGGTCTTTTTCTCCAAATGAGGTGTCATCATGTTGACATCTGTAATCTATGCATACAACCTAGAATGTAAACAAACCAAAGGTGGCAGCAAGACACGTGACTAATTTTATTTTCACTTGCTAAATATATAAAGATGCTCACCTGCAACAAGGTTCACGCCTTCAGAAGAATTGCTGTAAGAAGAAAAAGCATCTGTAAAAGCTTTGACTAGTAAGACATATATATGATAATGAGTTAAATAAAAGCAGTTTTGTATGTGAACACCAAGACTGTTCAGAACCAGCAGACCGCATTACAAGCTCTCTGTGAAACAGAAGTGCTACAACTGGGACTTACAGACCCTATGCAGAGGTGGTTGGAATCCTTGTCTTCATACTCTGGATACTATTGAGGGGGAGAAGCAAGGGAACCACATCAAACAGCTTTACCACTTGCATAATTTTGTACATATCACCTGCAGCAAACATCTTCAATTTCTTCACTGGAGTGACTGCTCACACCATCTTTGTTTCTCTTGCTAAATAAGCGACAAAAAGCCTAACACATACATAAAATATAATGAAATTAAGTTTAAATGCTAAGTAGCCAAGAGCAAGCTAGATGCTCTGGAGCTCTACAAGCAAAAATTAGTTCTGCTTCCCTAAGCATAAAAGTTTGCATCTGAGCAAGAGCAGCTCCCTGTCCCCCTAAGAGGAAGAGCAGGGAGAGGAAAGGCACTGGAAGAGATGAGTCCCCAATTTCTGCTGTTGCCAGAAGGCTGACAGCTTTCTGAAGAAATTGCCCTAACTCATCCATCTCTACCAGCAGCAAATGCCTCCTCACACATTGCATCATCTCCCTTCACAGTAATAGCAGCAGCCAGCCTGGCTTTCCAGGGCTCTGGGCACAGTCATCAGGGAAGTCAATGATGACTCTTCTACCAGTATCCACTGTTCTACAGAACTGCAAAGTCACCTAGAGATGACTACAATAAATAAAGCTTCCCTGAGATATTGTTCCAGGTGAATAAGCATTTGAAATAGTTCCAGGAAAGCGTGTATTATTTTCATTATTTTTAACTTAAATCATGAAGGAAAGTTTTTTCAGATATTTGTGAATATTTTTTCACAACACTAGTGACAAAACATTTTGTTCTTACAGATCAGTTCTTCTGTACCCAGAGAAAGGGTGCAGAAGGGAGATTTTAAATCTACTTCACTGTATTTGCACTGCCAGACAAACCAGCAAAAACTGAGTTCCTTCTGAAAGGATTAAAAAGGATGTCTTTTCCCCATATTAATATCAAACTCCTAGCATTTCTGCAGTACTCATAAGGAAAACTTGTGCAAAAATAGAAAGCCTCCACACCAACACCCATTTATATAAGACAGGGAGAGAAACATGAAGCTTACCTAAGCTTTTTTTTGTGAAGATCATAGATCTTGTACAGAACGAGTAGTAAAGCAATTGATGTCACAACAATCAAGAAGGCCAAGAATATAATCAGAGCTTTAGAATTATCTAACAACAGAAAAAGAATACATTTATTATTTCTTGACTATATAATTAATGGCATTTAAAAGTCACAAATTTTTTTCTTTTTTTTAAATCTGTACCCTTCCTAGAACCAGGGTTCATTGATATTTTTTCTTTGTGAAAAAAACTAAATAGTTATTTTTAAGTCTTTTATTTAAGTTCTTTATTACAAAGTGCCAAAAAATTCCAAAGCTCACAGAAGAGGAGGGAATTTTATTTCTTCATTAAGAAAACTTTCACTTAAACCCTCCATGTCCACTTGTGAAAATGCTACAACTCACTCACTGGTTTGGCATTACCACATTTGTCTTCTGCTCTGTGTGACCTTACACGTGAGCAGTGTAAGAGAGTTCTCAGCTGCTCCTGATCTGGGAGTTGGGAATCACTGACAAGTCACAAATGTTAAGCTCCTGAAATACAGGATCTGAACACAGGAAAATAATCCTAAAGTGAATAATTTAAATAAGAGAAATTATTTTCTAGTTGCATTCAAATGTTTCCTGAAGAAACCACAGCTGTGCAATAATTCTGAATTATGGTCAATGACCTGTTGATACGATCTGTTGCATTAATACTGAATCAGAATATGATTTTTTCCAATGAGGTCAACTATTAACTATAAAAACAGGCAGTTTGGATTTTTAATTAGGAGCAATTTTAATGGAATTCACAGTTTACACTGTTACCTGATACTATGCTAAAGTCTGAAAGTAAAAATGCTGTATATATTTACTTACATCTGGTTCTTATACTCTTCTTTACTGGCTGCCCTCTATGTTCTCCATTATACACCAGGATCTGCATGCAGTGGGTGAGAATAATAGAGATGCTAAGATATAACAACTCAAAATTTCTGAATATTTTTTTTTTAAAGAAAAGCACAATGGATATTTGAAATACATCCCTCTATTTTCAATTAATTCACCTCACTGACAGCAGGATCTGCTGTCAATCTTTGTATAGCCATTTATAGTGCAGTTCAGGATTCCACCTAAGTTACAGCAAAACCTAGATCCAAAAATATGTAGAAGACCGCAAAAAAAAAAAAAAAAGTTAGTGAAACAGCAGGCACTTTTTACAAAATCAAAATCAGAGGTATCTGAAGGAAAAAATCTAATTTCTCTCTTATCAAATCTCTCAAATCTGAAAAATAACCATGCAATATGTAATGAAACACCATTATTTTATTTGCTTCAATAGTAAATATACAAATAGTCAAGCGAGTTGGATATTTTTCATACAAATTCCTGTATGGGAAGTAATTCATAAAAAGTTAAATTATAGAAGCCAAAATAAACTTCTAAATAAGCTTCTTTCTTGCAACATTAATTTGGGCTACTTTAACTGGTGTTAAAATATCAAATTTGTTTAGATGTGTTTATATTTCATAATATATTTTACATTTATCCAATCTTTTAAATTTCCTTAATAAAAATTCCTATCAGATCTAAAAGTCAGCTTGAAGCTTGTACATCAAATATTTCACACTGTTCTTTTGAAGAAAAATTAATCTTATGATTAAACAATGATTTAATATTAAACAGTGGAGGATAGTAACAGGACTGAAGAAGAGTGACTTTAGCGGTAATATTCCTCTGAGGCAAGTCATCCAGAAAGGGAGGAGAAGGGCTTTCAGCACCACTGCTGACTGCAGGTTGAGTTCTTACTGAGCCTACCTAATCCCTTAACAGAAACCTCTCCTGAAGATTCAGAGGACTGTGCCCCAGCTCATACCCGCTGCTCTAAAAGGCCAACGTGTTCACGAGGTTGGTGGTTTCCATACTCTGCAGCTGGGAAGAAAGCCATGGTAGGTGACAACATCCAGAGGAGTAGAGGAGGTGGCAGAGAAAACAAGTAAGAAGCTTCTCAAATAGAGAAAACCAGAAACCTAGTGCAACAGTAGGGGTCAAAACATCACTAAACCACAAAGTATTCTGGGTAGAGTCCTGTTTATTCCCTGAACAATTCAGCGTGCAGACCGAAGGGAATCATGACATCTGCCAACTCTCACAGATGATCTGCTTTTTCTTCTTGAGCCTTCCATAACTTGACCCAGAATCCTTTCATTACTAGTTAAAGCCACAAGGCTTTCTCTGTTTTTCCAGTAACAGTTGAACAAAGTTCAATGCAGAAGCCAGGGTTTAGGGCCAAGCAGAAGCTAATTTCTTCTGTAAGGCAAACTGTTCACTGCAAGTGGTGTACAAAAAGCTTACAAGAGTGCAGGGGCCTTATACTGTGGAGGCAATGCAAGCATCTTTTGCTCCTACAGGAACTTATTTTTGTTTTCCAAATACAAGCATTTCTGAGCAGAATCTGTCAGAAAAATATGGACTAAGGCTTGGAACAAAACCTAGACTATTGAAGTTCTCTGATACTACATTTCCGCAAGACACAGAGCAAAGAGGAAAAGATTGTGGAAAATGAGTGAAACTGGTTCCTAAAAGTAATAAAACTCCCTCATTACTACTGGTTACTTTTTTACCTAGTCTTTACTGAAAAGAGCTATCAGGATATAAAAAAATATTCCTACTGGCTACATTAAGGGGATCACACAAGACCATTGGCTTTGCAAGCAACAAATGACAAAAGGGTGAAATGCCTGAAAGAAAATAGCAGGAGGCCTTCAGGAAATTGAAGCTTGTAAACAGAGGATGATATATTTTGTATGGAAACAAGGGCTGGTTTGTAAAGGCTGATGTAAGGACATGAGAAAGGGTCTGAACTGCTTTACAAAAACTAGTCCCTGAAGCATCAAAAATCTTCACAGGGGAAAATTCCGAACAATTTATTTCTGAGCAATTGTCTCCAGACATACATTCCATATTTATTCTCTGATTGAAATGACAGTCAAACATTCATTAAATGAAATGTGCTTTAAACACTAAAATACCAGTTATACTTAAGAAACTATCTTAAAACTTATGGAAACCCCAGATTTCTCTCCATCCCAAGTACAATCTATCCAGTTTGTATTTTTCATGCTGTCAGAACCCATGTTGAATAGCACACAAGGGACTGATTGATAGGCTAGGCACATATGCATTTTATTTCTGAAGTAATAGCTATTTCTTTACATCTATGGCCTACAGATCCATAGATTAAGTCCTCTGCCACCATATTTGCCTTTTTTCCTAAAATCAAGTATAACATGCTTAAATGATGAAAATACAGCAATATTTTATATGTTTAACTTAATAAGTCTACTTACCGTAAATGTATAGTTTGTCAAGTATAAGAGATTTTCTTTTGTAAAGTCACAATTATTGTCACTGGAGTGATTTGTTCCATCATTTTCCCAAGTCAATTCAAATACTTTTTTTGCTCCGTACACTTCTTGACTTCTGCACTTAATTCGGACAGTATTATCAGCTATCAATGTTGCATTAACATCAGTCACTTTCTGTGGTTCTGTTTACAAAAGAAGTGTTACTGGTTCTATTCTCATTATTTCAAACCAAACATTTCAACATCTGTATGTGTTCATGTCTGTTTGTTATCTTCTGTCTTAATAATTTCATGCATTTTCTACTGGAAATATTTCAGTCCCAATTTAACAAGATAAATAAAATCAATTTTGAGTTAACCACAGGTTTATATGAACTGGAAAAGATGTGATGTGGAACTGAAAAGGCTGGGAAGATCAGAGCTCTAGTGACAGTCAGGCTACAAAGATAATACGATGGCAACTATCCCTCTTGCATCTGACATGACTTTCTCATTTAAGGAGCATGAGACAACAGACAAGATGGGAAAAAACAGTTTGTGAGCGTATGTTTCAAAACTTCTGTAAATTAAATTTCCTATGAGGATTTACTAGTATATTTAATAGGTGGAACAGTATCCTTTTGCTTAAAGTGTCACATCATCTTAAAGCTGGCCTAAATCACAAAAACTTTTTATTTTTTAATGATAAGGAATCTGTAAAGTCTAATCTGTGTTTTCTGACTTAAACTTTGTATGCTGTAGCAAATGGGTTTCAGACTGGGGGCACAGCCCAAGGGACCTTGCATTGAGAGCTTATAAAACTTTTCAGAAAGTAAATAACCTGCATAAGACAGCTACATTAGCCATATTTCAGTAGAACATCACCATGGAAATTCTCTTCAAAATCACTTCAGTTGCAAGCTAGATAATTAAAAAAAAAAAAAAAAAAAGCATTTTCTTTTTTCTTCATATGAAGAGCTAAGATGTGTGAGGCTTGATGAGGAGATCAAATATCCCGTGTGGGGAGCGGCAGGATGTTTTACTTGTTTGAGTGTGTGGTTACAGCGTACCTGCTCATTTTTACCCACAGGGCAGATTTGTTAGATTCCTATCCAGCATAGTACTGAAAGAGCTGTGACAAGGAAAATGTGAACATTTCTGGAGGCAATGCTTTTGTGGAAAATGAAAAAATATTTTATAAAATGTATTTTTTCTCCTTCCAAGGAGTTGTGCTCTAGTGATATATTCTCTTGTTCAAGAAGCCATAAAACTCTTCCACTGTCTGCTTTGTCATGTTATCAACTGTTGTAGCAGTTTGAGAAGGTTTGATAAATACTGTTAATTCATGAAGGCAAGAAGCTTGTTAATTTCTCAAAAAATAAGGGAACTGAGGGGTTTTTTCAGACCCATAAACTTAAATTGTGGACTGTAATCTCCACCTGAGTTATCAGAATATGAGTGGAGCCCCAGAAAGTTGGGGCTCCAAAATATAATATGCTCAAACTAGTTTATCACAGAGAGAAATACAATGATCATTGTATTGACAGATTAGGGCTGTCAAAAAAAAAAAAAAAAAAAAAAAAAGATATTTTTCAATTTCTATTACATTTAAGTTTCAGATCAAATGGTTTGCTTTATCAATCAATTCATTTATCAGGTTTTTTTTCCATGACGCTTTAGGAGAGAATTTTAATCTCTGTGTTCTTCCAACTATAAACTAAATTTTGTTACTTTAAAGATCCAGAGTAAGAGGGATATTCCAGCGTTTTCATAGATTGTCTATAAATTAGGATACTCTGTAAGTTCCATAGAGTCAGATTCAAAGTTCTTATATATCTGTTTCTACATACTTTTCAGGAGCGCTTAAAGCAACAAAACATTAAATTATTCCTGATATGGGGGGGGGGGGGGGGGGGGGGGGGGAAATAACCACTTTAAACTATCATTACATCACTAACATAAAAATAATATTTCATTTTTCACTAAAGAAACCCCTTTTGCTTATTCAGTGAAATTAAAGGAAATAATTTAGTATCTTACCAGGTATAAACCATCATAGTTTCCCTACAGCTGTATTAGGTATATTAGCTGAGTGTGGAAGTGGTGGAAATAGAGCTAAAAAAGTACTGGAAGAAATTAAAGAAATGTGGGGTTTTGGATGGTTTTTATTTTGTGTTTGGTTTCTTTTTTTCTTAAAAAGGAATTAAACCAGTGTGAGACTCTACATTTGAATATTAAAAGGAAGGGGGGGGTGGGGTGGGGACGGACATCAATAACAAAATAGAAAGGACTGTGTCCCTAATAGAACTTGTCTGCACCAGGAAAGTATCTGTAAAGTGTTATGGTTTTGGGGGTGTTATTTTTTAGCTTTTCTTGTAGTTATACTAACTGAACATGTATGGCAAACAAATAATCAGGACCACAGGGGTAAGCTTTGAAAATATAGCCCCAAAAAAGTGCACAGACGTTTCTGAGAGCACTAAGGTTGGCACACATTTGGCTTTAACCTAACATAGAGTCTTAAAAGCTGACTGTGTAGGTGTACATCCAAACTAACGGTACAAACATCAGTATTGGTGTAGCCTGGGTAATGCAGGTCTGCTTTCAGCAAACAGGCAACTACAGAACACAAAGTAAATTCTGCACATCTTTGTCGTTTTCATGACAGGAAGAAAAAACCAAATTTTTTTAATTCTCTTTTTGTTTAATTTGAATCTTTTTTTAGATTGAGACATAATGCTGTCTAAAATTTTATCAAGAATTTCAAATGAACGCAGATTTTTTTAAAAGTATTGCATGTAAGAAGAATATTAATACTAAATGCATAGTTTAAAATAAATTAACATTCATTTAAAAAGAAACACTAATTATATGAATGTCAATAAAATTCTTCTTCAGTTTCTTGGCTAACAGTAGTAACATATATAAAATATAATGAAGCACAATAAGAAAGTAAATAGTGCCCATGTTAGTATCAGCCTTGTTCATAACAGTTAGCAAACAAGAGACTTACCTGCTGATTTTGTTGTAAAGTCATGTATTACAGTTTTTCCCCAAAATTCTTCATTATTATATTTGCTCTTTGTAAATGGAGTCACAGATACAGAACCTCTGGCATAAGGTGTTAAGTTAGAGCAATCAGACTTAGTCACAGTGACATACTTGTTCTCTTTATGAAAAAATGAGAAATGAAATTAATTAATGAAATTGATGTTAGAACCACAGGAACTATTACACTTCATCAGAGCTACCTGAAACCACTGTCATTTGTACTTTTATTTTAATTACCTTGTATTTGGTTGGTTTGTCTTGCTTACTAATGCTAAGTGAAGGCTCAGGAAGAGGAATAAATATATTCTCAAATCAAAAAGGTAGAAAATTGAGGTTTTGTTCTGTTTTGTTTTTTACTTTCTCAGCTTTTGGTGAGAATGGGTGAATTTAATTAAAAACTAACATAAAGCTCATTGATAAAGAGAGGCTGATACTTTCTACTGTGTTCAGCTTGGGAAGGCGTGTGTAGACAAATGTCAAAAGTCACTGCACACTGGGCAAGGCTGTTCTGGTATGATGCAAGAGATGTCATGTGCTTTTGGTAGCGGCAGCAGGACAAACGAATTGCTGAGAAGCAATGTGAGTGAAGCTATTACCCACACGGCAGCTGGGGCTTTGGTGGCTTGGAGAACTGGGGAGCAGTGGCCTTTCCATGTTTCCTTCAGGCAGCTTCAGATGTGACCTCCCTGCATCCCAGTATACTATCTTGGTCTCCTGCACTGGCCAAACCAGAACCACAGAAACTGGTGCACAGGGCTGCCACCCTTTTGGATAGTGGGGCAGGGAGAATGGGAGAGAATATGTGTATCTGAGGAGCACAGGAGAATGACAGCCTTTGGTTTCTGTGGCAGTCCAGGTTTACAAATCATGCAGTATGTGAACAGAAAGAATGAATTAACCCTGGACTAGCTTAAACCTGACATATATTTCCTGGAATCATGTACCAGGCTTTTCAATTTCAAAACATGATATTCCAGTCCATGTTTTGAAGAAGAGCTCACACCTGGAAAACACGGTATAACAGATGCAGATTTATCCATCTAAATGTAAGGTCATCTAAACCAGCACATCTGAAAGGAGTGACCACTTAGTAGAAGACATCTACCTGGATTTACCTATCTAAACATGTATATGCTAACTGCCATACTTAGGACCACTGACTTTTAAATACAATGTTGTCACTCAGAAAGCAGGTCCCTGTCTTCTCAGAGAATATATTAGCCAGCTATAGCAGCATTTTCTGGGACAGAGAGCATCATGGTACAAACTGATAAGGCAACTGATGATCTTGTCATAAATTATTCTTGACACAAGAAGCGTGAGAACTGAAGGGTGATGGAGTTGTGTCCTGAAATGGTAAACTGAATAACCACATGGTTCAACTGAAGCAACCTCAAAAGAAAGAAACTTAAATGTTTGTACCAATAAATAAATTTTAAAAAGCATCATTTGAAGAGATTCCAATATGGTTTCACATACCAGCAGTGTGCCCAGGTGGCCAAAAAGGCCAATGACATCTTGGCATGTATCAGAAATAGCGTGGCCAGCAGGGACAGGGAAGGGATCTTACCCCTGTACTCGGCACTGGTGAGGCCGCACCTCGATTCCTGTGTTCAGTTTTGGGCCCCTCACTACAAAAAGGACATTGAATGACTCGAGCGTGTCCAGAGAAGGGCAACGAAGCTGGTGCAGGGCCTGGAGCACAGGTCGTACGAGGAGCAGCAGAGGGAACTGGGGGTGTTTAGTCTGGAGAAGAGGAGGCTGAGGGGAGACCTCATCGCCCTCTACACTACCTGAAAGGAGGTTGCAGAGAGCTGGGGATGAGTCTCTTTAACCAAGTAACAAGCGATAGGACAAGAGGGAATGACCTCAAGTTGTGCCAGGGAAGGTTTAGACTGGATATTAGGAAGCATTTCTTTTCAGAAGGGGTTGTTAGGCATTGGAATGGGCTGCCCAGGGAGGTGGTGGAGTCCCCATCCCTGGAGGTGTTTAAGAGTCGGGTCGACATAGCGTTGAGGAATATTGTGTAGTTGGGAACTGTCAGTGTTAGGTCAGTGGTTGGACTGGATGATCTTCAAGATCTTTTCCAACCTAGATGACTGTCATCCTGTGACAGTGCATCATGCTTGGTGCTCTGTAAATATTAAAATAAGCAATGAATTATGCAGTACTGAAGAGACATATATCTACCTGTGTTATTGCATTTCACTATATAGCCATCTATAGGACTCTTTGAATTATTGATAGGTTTTTCCCATGTAACTGATACATTTCTGGCATCACAAACTACTGTAAGATTTTCTGGTGCTTCTGGAGCTGTGTAAAAGAAAAATAACAGGGAGGGAAGGAAATGTATGAAATAAAATGCAAAAATACTCAACTTTTTACCTACTTTGATTAAATTAAATTGCATTGGGTACTAAAGCAAGGTACCAACAACATACAATATTTTTCATAGTCTATTTGAAGAAATTATACATAAGTATAAACTGAGTATCATATTAGAGTAACTGCATAAATTTAATTCAGAACAAGGTGAATACAGCAATATTACATATTACTAAAATTGTCCAACATCTCCAAATATTATACATTGTTTTGATTTTAATTTGCAGGTGTCTTCATTTAAGTTGATTTTCTTTTTAATTCAGAAAAAACCCTAAGCTATTTCCAAGGACAATGATTTGGAAAAACACATAACTTTTATCCGGAGACATTCTTTGCAATTATTCTGTCACAACTTTCTTCAAATCAAGAATTTAACATCTGGGTTTGACTAGGCCTGCACTTTTTTTTTTTTTTTTTTGAGAGCAGGAGAACAGATGGGAGAGCTGGAGGAGAACCTAAGAGTGGCTCAGCATGCTGCTCAAAATATATATTCAACCCCAGGAAACACAGATAGTGGGATTCATAGTAGGGGTTTCCAGAAATATGTGAACATAAAGCAAAACAAGCATTACACTTACCAGCATAATCTGTTTCTATGGTGAACTTTTGGATGACAAATTCCTTTTCAAAAACCCTTAAAGTAGCAGTGCAGTTGTACTCACGGTTGGGTGATAAAAAGTTCAGCTCTTCACAAGTTTGATTAAATGCTATCAAGTTTTTTAAATCTGTAGACACAAAAAGAGTTTTATCAATATTTTACACAACTCCAGAAGTACATGGTACCATCTTAACTGGGATTTTCTCTACCATATTTGTTCAACATAATTTTTAATAAACTATCATAATACTCCAAACACAAAAGTGTACAACCTAACCCAATGACTAGGATTTAACCTAGGTTCTTTTATACTAAATTAGTTTGCATAGATCTTTACTTTTCATCAGTAAAGCTCATATGATCTGACTTTCTAAGAAAACAGTTTTCCCACAGAAATCAAAACATTTCATGGGAGTCTGGCAGAACCGTGGAGTGGCTTCTTAGCTCTTCAGCTCCCTGAAACATGACATCCTCAGCCCCAGACATTCATCGCACATTTTTTTGGGACACATGAGGACATCCAGTATCCATAGCTTCCTTACCACCCTAGCTGCCTTTGAGCCAGTGTCTCCTCAGACTGGCCAGCTCCAAGAGCAGAGAACTAGCCGCACAGATAATCTGCAAGCGATCAGCTCACAGCAGACTCATAGATTGCAGGATTTCCAAACTCTCATCTCCCCTTCAGACCATCAAGCAGGATCTCCAGAAGCCTGCAGTTCGTAAACTCAGGAAATGAGCTCTCTGGGTTTGAACTTTCCCCAGATCTGCAGTGTGTGTGGATGGTAGTCCCCAACCTGGCAATCCCAGAAATTCTGAACAGCCCTTCCCTCAAAATGGCAGTCCTTCATCAAAAGATAACATCAACATTGCTTTTAAAAATAAATAAATGAATTAAAAACCCAAATTTTAAAATATCTTAGAAGTGTTTTACCTTTGCAGCTAACATTAGCAGTCACATTAGCACAGCCAAGTGAATCTTCCCAACATAACTTTGCAGATGTCCTGGTTTCATTCTTAACCTTGAAAGGAGTCTTGCTGCTCTCTGAAAAGGATTAATATTATATGTCACTGTGATACTGGCTATACTGATTCCTTAAACAGCAATTTATTCTTTTATATTTGTTAACTTGTTCTGCAACATGAAGATATAATTGGCGCAGAATACTATACAAATAATTTAACAAGAAGTGGAAAATAAAAATTGAAAAAGCCTACAGGAGATAAAGACACTGCTGGTATTCAAATAATAAATGAAGCTTTTAATTCAACAAGCTCTTTAGTGCACAAAACATCTGGCACAAACAGTAACATTCAAGTGCTGGCTGATCTTGCTGTTGTTAACCATGCTGCATATGGCCAACGTAGTTAAAGTTCCCTTTTTTCATTTACAATGAGAAAATGACTTTTTTTTTACTTCCTACTTTAAGAAAATACTGAGACTTAAAAAAAAGTTAAAAAAAGAAGAAATTACTAAACTCCTTTTATACCTACCAGGTGGAATAATAAGGTAGTCTTTGCAATTCCTAACTTTATATCTCATGCATCTCTGAAGTTTTACTGTATTGGAATTCACACTAAAGGTCTGGTTAGTCTCCACAATAACATATTCTCTGTTTTTTGTGAGATTTGCCAGTGTAACTTCAGCCATGTTATTCTCATCTTTTATACTTGCTATGCTGAAGTCTAAAAGAAAAAGGATAAAATAGCAAATAATTATTTTATGACAATTTTTAAGAATCATTACATGGTTTATGTCATCCCCAGCACCATATGTGTTTTAAGAAACAGAAAATACAGCAAAATTGTGTTTGATTTTTCTTTTTATTTATCTTTCACTTTAAAAAATTGTTTAGTCAAAACAGAAAACTCCCTTAGGAAAATATTCTTTTAACTAATTCTCTAGCTAGGAAAACTAAATAATTAAAAAGATTAATATTCCAGAACCAGATTTGCTTTGATTTAAAATGTCAGTTCAATGTGAAATACTTTGTTCTGTCACATTCAATCATTTGTTTGAACTGAAATTCCAAATTTTCTTATTCAAAGAATTTCATAACCATTTTGTAAATAATGACTGTAGTCTATTCCTGAAAATTAGAAAAGAGAGGTCTCTAATTCTGAAGAGAGAGAAACCAGTGTCCAAACTTTAGTCTTACTTTAGTTATGAATTTCAGTTTGCAGCACATGTTTATCAGCATGATGGGGAAAAATTAGAGAGGGCCTAGTGGAATGAAAGCAGATCTCTTCTGCAGCCCTGAAATCAACAGCCTAGTACAGTCAATTTAACAGAACTGTAAATGGAGTTTAGAAGACCAGAAATGATAATAACTTTAATCCTATGCTTCCATAATTGGAAGACAGTTTATAAAATAACTTGAGATGCTATCTGATACGTTTTACTTATCAGTTTCTATATTTGAGTTTACTGACTTGGGCAAATTTCAAGACTGAGGAAAAATAAGGGGTTTGGTTCTTACCACAAAACTCTTCAGTTGTTGCTGTGGTAGTTGCTATACAAAAAGAAAACAAAATGAAGGTTTAGCTCAGCAGGTTTGGTTGTTGCGGTTTTTTGGGGGTTTTTTGTTTTGGTTTTTTTTTCCCAGAGTATTGGACAAAACTTATAATTCAATATATTCAATACAAGTAATTGTATTTAGCACTCCACTCACATTTGAAAAAGGGAAGAAAACATCAGCTACCTATAACCCAATTTTTTCACTAGTTATTTTAGGGATCATGTGTCTTACATCATTTTCCAATTACATCACTGGCTACAAATAAAACTGGTTATTAATAACATTTCTGTATTCTAGTTACAGAGGAATATTTCAAAATCATATATTCTGATAGCAGTATGATAAGCTATAGCAGTTTCCCTGTGATAAACTATAGCAGGATAAATATGCTGTGGAACAGCTAACTGAACAGTATCCAATGTCAATAAAGAAACAAAGTTTATCTGCTTTTTACACAGCTACTCTTACCTTTGGAAAGAGGTGTATGCAACAATACAGATCATTTTACAACTCCTTTTACACTGAAATACCCCAAAGAAATTATGAGCTGGTATTTAGAAAATCTGTATGGAAGTTTGAGCAAAGAACTTCATCCTGAAAACAATTACTTACTATCTTAAAAGTATTACCAAAAGAGACTGATTTTTTTTTTTTTTTTTTCATAGAAGATGGGCCCTAAATTTGCATCCCTCTGGGCTGGGAGTCTTCTGGCTGAGTAGTGCCCCTAATGAGAGAGTAAACTGAGAGTGTCCAGTGGAGAGTTACCAAGATGGTTAGGGGCAGAAGACCCACAAGTAAAAGCTAAGCTCACAAAGAGCTGATAGCAGCCTACAGATACTCGAAGGGCAGTTACAAAGATGGTAAGAGTCCAACTCCCAAAAGTACTTTGCTCAAGCACACACATATGTTTCACTGACCTGAGTAATTTCTTACAGCCCAATTGCAATAATAATGTGTGTTAGTGCTTACAATACTAAGTCCCAAGAAAATGTTTATGGTGAGTGAAACAAAAGGGAAGCCACTGGAAAACAGAGAAGCACACAGATCTTGGATGTATTCACACTTTTTTGCTGCTTGGGCAAATTTCTGCAAATTCAGAAGGAGTACTGACACAGTAATTGACAGATTTGCCCTCCTACTATGCCACTGTGTGGAAATAATTTCTATTTTTCACTTGGTGGACAAGTAGCAAGTCTAATATCTTTAATATTACTCATAAACTATTAATAAGATTCCTAAAAAATCCCCTCAGTTTATTGCAGTTGTATGACTAATTTGTATGCTTAAATTTGATACAAGAAATTCAAAACAGATTCCCTCATTCTAACAAATTTTTGGTGCTTGCATTATCATAATTGCGATAACTGTGTGCAAGTTTGTCACCTATTGTGTGATTGGGGCTGATCCCAATGTTTGCTGGCATGCTGTCTGGTGAGATGGTGCTGTGCAAGGATGTTGAATTGTAATCATCTGTAAGAAAATAAACAACATATCAGCATTAAAAAGTAAAATTCATTATTTCATATGGCTAGTCATCAGAAATATCTTAAACTACAGCCCTTCTCATCTTTTTTTTTTTCCTTCTGGGGTTTTTGTAATTTAGAGAAGTGCCGAAAGAAAAATCATGTTAATATATTCAATAAAGCAGAAAATGAGTATCTAAATAGAAAACAAATCTTTAGAAATATACCACTTACTGAAGAATTTTGCAATGTACAAGGACAATTTGTTTTGGTCATTATTTAGGCATAACCCAGGCCAGGATCAACATAAAAATTGGTGTCAGTAATTGTGAACTGGGAAAAACTAAAATATTTTGCCATGTTCATCAGCAAAACACAATTGTGAATAGTACTCATGCTCTTTCAGAAGCAAACACTCCAGAAGTGTTCATTTGCTAGATCACATAACTTGCTCACTATATTACTTACTATAAATATCTCAGTACTTATCTCCCTGT
The DNA here is from genome assembly GCF_965140245.1 of Athene noctua. NCBI lineage: Eukaryota > Metazoa > Chordata > Aves > Strigiformes > Strigidae > Athene > Athene noctua. The sequence continues at coordinate 25,404,863 of NC_134041.1, forward strand.
TTAGAAACCACTGACAGTTTTCTACATTCTCTTTTAGGTCCACTCCTATTGCTCTTGCTTTGGCAACAGCCTCATTGACAGCAGCTAGCATTTTGATACTACTGTATGACTACAAGACTTGGCCATCAGACACCAGATCCTAGAAATAATTCTGGTATTGCCACTGTGTCAAATTGCAGATACCTCTTCTATTTGATGAACCATAATCTGGAAAAGGCTACCCTGAGGCTGAATTACTTAGCTTTCCCCTACAGTTCAGAAGCAGTGAGTGGCATCTGAAGGAAGATGGCAAACCTGATGAAGCATTCTTGAAGGCAATGGGAGTGCGTGTGGTGAGGGCAGCAGTGCTGCTGCGTGGTGGGTTGCTGAGTCCCATGGCAGGGACGGAGCCTGCGTGCGTGGAGAGATATATGCTGTCTGCAGAAGAGACACCTGTGGTGAGAGGTATGTTTCATTAATGCTCTGGAGGCTTTCCAGTCAAGGAGGGACACAAAGCTGCACAAAACAGAGGGCTGCTGTGCTGGAGCACTCTTGTATTGAGTGCTGTGAATTTGTTAGTAAGCAAGGGCTTAAGGTGTTAGGGGGTCCAACAGGTGTCAGCTGAACATCCAGAGAGTATAATCCTTTGTGGTGCTGATTGCACCTCTTTTATGCTAAATGCTGCGTTTTAAAATGTACTCAAATTTATGACTCAGAACCAGACTTGTCTGATATTCTTGCCTCTTAAGACAGCACATTTCATTTCATTGAGCTGAATGAAAAGTCATTACACACTTTGTGAGATAATTGTACACAGGAAAAGGAAAGAAGAAAATACCACCAAAAAAAAAATAAAATCAATGCAGTTCTGTTGTGTGAATTAAAAGTTTCTTACCAGGTGTAGTCGCTGCTGACTCCACTCCTTAAAAAAAGAGAGAGAGTGTAAATTAAACTTTTAATGAATTAAACACAACCATATGCCAAAAATATAAAAAGAAACATTCCTTCCTCACAACTATCAGCTGAGCTGATTCCCAGGGAATTACACATTCTTAAGTAATATTTAGTAGCATGTAACAACAACCAGACCCACAAAATATCAAGCATATGATATATGGATTGATACTGTCCACATTAAAAATCATTTTTCCTTGAGCCAGGAGTCTGTGCTGTGCAGCCTGAGGGGTAGAGACAGCATCAGAAAGGCTGTGGTGAATGTCAGTTCAGCTGAAGAGGAAAAGAGCAGCAATGCCATGGTCTTGAATTCACCGTTACCTTCGGTGGTGCCTGGAGGTGAGAATGGTGTGGAGTGTGCAGGCGGAAGTGACGTAAGGGAAGGAGAGCTGGTGTTTGCCAGATTTTCTTTTCCTGCTGCACAGTGGAGAAAAAATACCAGCAGGTGACCAATGCATGAAAGTGAGAAGTTCAGTTGCAAGCAGAAAGACTACCACCCGCTTTCTGAATTACATTTAGCCCTGCAGCACCGTCAAAAAGAACACATTTACATTGCTCTGCAGTTGCTGCACAGGCTGTGGAACGCATCTCCTTGGATTTATTACAAGAGCATGGCTTGCGATTAAGTCTGCAAGACCGCTAATTCCCAATTCCTACCAATTTGTCTGGGCTGCCTTTGTGGCAAAGAGATTTGATCATCCTTTGGCAAGATGCACTGATTTCAGGTGTTTGGAAACACCAGCTGAAGGGGGTGAATTGATGTGCAGCTTGCAGACTGATTGGGGTGCTTTTCTTTCATGTTGTTGACCTAGGAAGGACCACTGTGATAGCTCAGAAGGAAACTCTTACCTGAGAGCTCAAAGGGAAGGGGTGTCCATGAGGAAAACATGAACTCATAACAACAGCATGTTATAGCTTGAATTCTAATTGCATTCTTTGAAAAAAGCTTTTCAAATCCTCATCTTTAATTTAATTTAAAAAACTAAATGGGTCCTCAACACGTTAACAAATATTTTGTAATAAAATTGACCTCAGACAACATAAATCATCAGATTGCTTTAAGAGTGATGGAGTTAACCAGTGTACGATGGAAGTAGATGCCAGTTCAGCTAAAACAGAAGAGCAGCAGTGCTGTGGTCATGAATTCACCGTTACCTTCGGTGGTGCCTGGAGGTGAGAATGGTGTGGAGTGTGCAGGCGGAAGTGACGTAAGGGAAGGAGAGCTGGTGTTTGCCAGATTTTCTTTTCCTGCTGCACAGTGGAGAAAAAATACCAGCAGGTGACCAATGCATGAAAGTGAGAAGTTCAGTTGCAAGCAGAAAGACTACCACCCGCTTTCTGAATTACATTTAGCCCTGCAGCACCGTCAAAAAGAACACATTTACATTGCTCTGCAGTTGCTGCACAGGCTGTGGAACGCATCTCCTTGGATTTATTACAAGAGCATGGCTTGCGATTAAGTCTGCAAGACCGCTAATTCCCAATTCCTACCAATTTGTCTGGGCTGCCTTTGTGGCAAAGAGATTTGATCATCCTTTGGCACGATGCACTGATTTCAGGTGTTTGGAAACACCAGCTGAAGGGGGTGAATTGATGTGCAACTTGCAGACTGATTGGGGTGCTTTTCTTTCATGTTGTTGACCTAGGAAGGACCACTGTGATAGCTCAGAAGGAAACTCTTACCTGAGAGCTCAAAGGGAAGGGGTGTCCATGAGGAAAACATGAACTCATAACAACAGCATGTTACAGCTTGAATTCTAATTGCGTTCTTTGAAAAAAGCTTTTCAAATCCTCATCTTTAATTTAATTTAAAAAACTAAATGGGTCCTCATCACGTTAACAAATATTTTGTAATAAAATTGACCTCAGACAACATAAATCATCAGATTGCTTTAAGAGTGATGGAGTTAACCAGTGTACGATGGAAGTAGATGCCAGTTCAGCTAAAACAGAAGAGCAGCAGTGCTGTGGTCATGAATTCACCGTTACCTTCGGTGGTGCCTGGAGGTGAGAATGGTGTGGAGTTTGGAGGTGATGTAAGGGAAGGAAAGCTGGTGTTTGCCAGATTTTCATCTCCTGCTGCACAGTGGGGAAAAAATATCATCAGGTGAGCAATGCATGGATGTGGGAAGTTCATCTATAGTAGAAGGCGGCCAATGATTTGTATGGCTTTCCCTGAACCACATTTTTCAGGACAGATTTGGCTGGATACTTAAATATTTTAATTTTTGTCAATGTATTTTGCAATACCAAAAGCTAAACCCCTCAAAATCTTTCACATCATCACAGAGCAGTGTATACAAGTACAAGCAATATCAACAGAGGGTGACTTTTCACTGAATGAAGAATGACTTTGTTGCTAAGAAGAGATACCAACACTAATTCTGTTGTCAAGAAAAATCCTATCTCTCTATAATCCTCACTATACAGGAGGTGGAAACCCATGCCTCAGCATTCCTGAGAGCTGTTTGCTTTCCTTAATACCGATTTCTAAATGGCAGCACTCTTCCTGGACCATTCTACTGATATTTAAGAATGTCTCCAAATAACTCTTATCTCTAGGTTATAACCTGAACCGGGAGCTGTGATCTTTTTACACTTATAACAACAAGCCTTATTTTTACACTCTGCTTTGAAATCTTGACCCAAAACATTTTGCATTTGTGTAATGTAAAATTTATGTGACAAGAAAGAGACACAAAAATAAATGGCAATAGTTGGAACCATGAATTTGTTCTCATCACTATATCTTTTACTCATTTTGAGGATTAGAAGCTTCCACTTTGACATAAGTGTCCTGAAATCCACCCTGAAAGTATGCCTGTTCTCTCGAGACATCTCTTTCTAACACAGCCTGTTATGCTTTCAGCAAGGAACAAACCCACTTGTTCACACATTCCTTGCTGTGACTGTCCACAAACTTCCATCCATTTGGCTTTTTTTCTCTTCCTTTTTCTACTAGTTCTTTCCCACTATGTTTCTTTCCCAGAATTTTCTTTTTTTTTCTTTTTTTGGCATATGTGCTTTTTAGATACTACTTCACTGTTTAACATTTCTCTGTTATTTCAGCTTCCTTACATGGTACTTCACAACTTTTGTGGCTCTACTCTTCTGAAAATAAACTCCTTTGACCTTTAAAGCTAAAATCCAGGTTTATGTGAAAAACTGCAATACTTATGAAGGACACATGTTCTGTTTCCCTGTTCTTGTGCCAGCGTCAAAACCATGTGTCTCATCTCTGACACAGAAGCTCAGTATAGGCAGATCTCCTGAGACTCCAAAGATTTTCTCCTTATTGACCAGACAAGAAGCAACACATGTGTTGGCTGCTCAATAGCCACCATAGATTCTGGACCCCATATGGACAGTTCAGAAGACCAACAACAGCCATTAAAAAAACATGACAAGTGATGACAAAGTCATCTATGGGGACCGAGCAATTTCTTTATGCTCAGAGCTATATGAAAAAAAAAATGAATGTAAACAAAAGCCAAAATCTTGCATATACTTTTCTAGTGAGCAGTTGAATTAATTGTGGAATGTACATTATTCAAGATCTCTTCCTACAAATTAAAATTTGGGAAAAGCCAGTATGATATTTTAAAGAAAAAGTATCAACATTCAAGATATTTACTGATCTCTAATGCAAACATGATGCAGACAAAAATATATACTTCAAAATTCCTTCTTCCAAGTGAAGTAGAATATAAGCAAAAGAGGGCTCATAAGCTTGTCACAGTGTCGTATCTCTGGTCGCCTCATTCACTTCCTTAAGATTCCTGTGAAAGTCATTTTCTTTACTGACTCCTTTGTAAGGTTAGGAATAATGTTACTAGCTTAAATATAGCGTGAGGTTTATTGCTCACTCACAGTGACAGATGCTAAATATTACACACAATCATAGAACTCAAGATTGGAAGTGTCTTCAAGAGATCATCTAGTCCAGCTGCCCTGCTCAGAGCAGTGTCAACTAGAGTAGATCACTTCTTAAAACACTTTGGAAAACAATGGTCCTAGATTGCCTGATTTTTCCCCTCCAAATAAACACTGGCATTTTATCAGAATTTTGTGGCAGTTTTATGTCCTTTGAAGCATTTAAAAGGTCTCCTGCTCTTCTATGATTCTATTCTATTATGTATTGTAGCCATGAAATAGAACATAGCTGAAAAGAATTCAATAGGTGGCACCAGAACACTAAAAAAAATCCTCTCAAACAGCAAAGCATATACATTGCCCCATATAACCTTACTGAGAGATACTAGGTAAACTGAAGGATCCCAACACACCAAACTGTGTTACTTCAATATTAGTAGTCATATTGCTACAATTAATGTATTTTTCCCAAAATGTCCCACAGATAACAAATATGTCTGAGCTAACCTCAGGTTAGCAAAGTTAACTTCAAAGTCAAAACTGTCTGCTCATGTTTATATTCTAAAACATAACTCTGGAATCTTGAAGGCTGAAATCTAAGAATATCTTTAAAATTTAATAAGGATGTCCCCAAAAATATGACATGCAGTGTGAAAGCCTGATGATTACCAAACTACGCAAGTTGGTCTGGGTTTAAACAGGAACTATCCCAAACCTTTTCTCAAATCTTAAACTACATCCAGCGATAAGACATTTTTAAGATAGCATGCATAGGATAGGCTCAGACAACCCAAATAGAAGAATTAAAGTATACAAAAAGTTCCTACTACTGAAGGAACTTTTCTAAGCTTCCCTTTCCCTTCTCTTGATTTGGCCACCAGTTGGTTCCTGCTGACATACTTGAAAGATTTGCAACTCATCAGTAATGTTTGAGTGAATCTGGCCTTAGTCAGGTGTCCTGCAAAAAGATACAGCCAGCATGTCCCATGGGTAGAAGGGAGCTTGGCTAATCCCTTTCCTTCCCTTTCCTCTCTGGCGACCAGTTTCAGAGTGCAGGTGCTGCTTGAAAGAAAGGTTTTAGATGGAATGACTTTAACAAAATACACCTAAAATGGATAAACTGACCACCCTTTCCCCTGAAAGCTCAAAGACATACAGGTCCCGGGAGTGAAACATGGGATTATCATATTTTGAAGAAACCTTTCAGTGCTCAACAAGAAGAGTAAATGGAAGAACTGTGGCCACAAAAAAAAAAAAAAAAAAAAAAAAAAGAACAAAAAGTCAAATACTTCAAACCTCAAGGACAGAAGGATGTACAGGTCACATTTGGAGATATGGGAGCTCTATATCGCTGCTGCTGCAGTAGTGACTGCACTCGCTGCAGTGAACTGTGGTCACACCTGTATAAGACGTTACTGCTCACTGCTCTCCTCTCAGAAAAGACTGAATAAAGTGAAAATGCTTTCCACTTGGCAGGACCAAGTGATTCAGCAGAAGACAACTCAGACCTAGGATATGTTAAAAGACACTGAGTTCCAAGTAAGTCCAGGGTCTGATCTCGAGCAGAAGGAAGCGCCAGCACACATTTCCTGTGCGTGTGTGTTATTAAAGGAAACTCCAGCTGATAAGATCGAGGTACTGTTGAATCTGCATTAAAAGTCTAAACACATTATCATGTTTATACGGGCAAAAATACAATAGCTGATGACAGGGAACATGCCTTGTAACTTCATTCTGCTGCTTAATTTGTGCTGTGGGTAAAATGGGCCTTGGCTTTGTATTTTCTGCTGGGCTGAGCAGGGGGCTGTGCTTGCATGCCATTAGCTCAGGCCGTCTCCTCTGAGCACAGGAGTGCTGCAGTATTGCATTCCTTCATGCACACAGGATAGAGAAACATGGCAAGGAGGATCCCTTTCTGCTAATAGCGCCTTTGGTGTTTTATCTAGCATGGTGCCATACCAGCTGGCTCTTCACATCCAGCTGTACTCTGCGCGTCTTTGCCAGACCTGGGGAGGGGGCAGAGGAAGTAATCCTTCCTCTCAGCCTTATGTCTGCAAATCCATAGGCAGTCAGGTTTTTCTGACAGGAAAAATGATTAGTGATTCTGCAGAGCTGCTGCCCTTTTCCCAGGATCTCTCCACCCTTCAGCATATTGGACAGACCCCAGCAACCCCCATCGAGCAGCACTTTACACAAAGCAGCTAGTGTAGGTCCAGATTCTGTCTTCCCTCTTTATATAGCTGAACAGCACTGCTTCAGCAGGGTCAGGGCTCTTCGCATCTGCACAGAAAGCAACAGGATGTGGTCTACTTGTTCAGATGGAGTAAAACTCTTTGAGGGGGTCTTCTAGCAAACAGCACAGACATTAGCTCTACTGCAAGCCTATATACTACATTGCAAAAAAAGAACAGTTCCTGGTGGGAGGTGAAGGGTGAGTAAGGCAAGGAGCCTTACAAAATGCTGCCAGCCGCCCTTCTTTGATTTATTTTTAAACATCAAGTGGGATAGGATGTGATTCACACCTACTTTAAGGTTCCCTTGTGCTGTCAGAACCACCTAAAGGGACCTTAAAGTAAATGAGCATCAGGGCCAGAGATGTTACTACTTTTTGCTGCAAACATAAAATAAATGGATCTATTGCTACTTTATAAATAAATCTAGGCAGACCTATGAATAGGCTAGCAAACACTTAAATATCTGAGTAATTCTATACCACAGAGGACCCCTCAAATTTTATAGGTAGGATCATGTGTGCTGAAGTGCTTTCATAATCACAGGCTGCAGAATTACACTTTATTCTTTGTCACTAACTCCAGGGAAGAAAAAAAAAAACACAAACACATGTTCCCGGTTTCTGGACAAATTGCTGCTTTTTGAAAACTGATTAAAAGAATTGTGTAAAGTTCACATCAAAAATATGTGAAATTTTGCATGCTCTGAGTCAAAAACCAAATCATTTATTTGAATTTACCATGTAGAAACTTCTCAGGTAAATGGGACTTTTCCGAGGGTCCTAAAAAAATGCCTACACTTTTGATCATTGAAGATGCAGCCATGAAATCACTTCAAAGTAATCCATGATCTAATTGGTAAAAACCTTCATAGCCCTACAGCAATCACAGGAATGCTATACATTTACTGTAGCTGAGAATGAAAACTAAATAGCTATTAGAATTTCTATTCCCACAGGCAATATATATACAATATTTATTTTCAGCAGAAATTAGCAATAAAAAGTTGAAACTGTAAATTTTAATTTAACAGGAATTCAAAATAGTTTTGATTGAGAAATGCCAATTGTTTCCTTCTAGCATCAGGATGTAATGCTCATGCTGACTATCCAAATTTATGATTAAAATCGTTTCTATTTTAATTTCTTAAAAATATTTCCTTTTATACATGTTCATTAATAATTGCCCCTCATAGTGGCACCTTAACACATTGCAATCACAATCATCACATAAGATCCTGTCACTCTTTCCAACTACTTTTAAAGAAAATATATTTTACTTTAAATGTATTTTACTTAAATATATTTTACTTTAAAGTATACCTCTGGGGAGCCAAAGGCTCAGACCTGAATTGCATTGTGGAATGCATAGTCTTCCTGCAAACCACACTGCAGGAATAAGTGCAGGCCTCCACTACAGCTAAATATGATAGGATGTGGTATTATTTTGTTAGGAAAAATTGACCTTTGAAATTAATGGTTGATCTTGTTTCCCAACATCTGTGACCCTCTCCTTGCTGCCCAGCTTCCAGGACAGGAGTTGTCATTCTCCTTCTCCATTTCAGGGTCAATGGTAAGCGTTAAGCAGCATTTACAGCACTGAAGAAGGTGGAAAATTAAAATTAACCAACAATCAGGTACAAGGGAGCAGCCAGAAGAAAGAGAATTAAGAAGAATTTATAGCTGGCAGGTACAAGGAGGAACACAATGTTGCAGGCTCAGGAAAGAAGAGGAAGTACAAACATCAAAGTTTGTCAACATTCATCAGCTAAAACAGATTAATAGCAAGCATAACTTTTGTTAACATACAGAGCCTGTCTTAAAGGTTAAGATGAAAAGCACAAGGAAAATACTGAAATAATATTCTTTCTCAACTAACTTGAAATCAAATTAAATATTTCAGACTATTTTAAGAAATTATTTTTCTGATTATGCAAAATAAATTCAAGAGCCTAATATTTCCAGAGAAAAATAAAAACACAGGGAAAACCAGAAATTTCCCTCAAGAAGTACTAGTTTCATAGAAATGTTTGTTATGGGTGATATCTAGAATTTTTCAATAAATTTGAAGTAAAGCAATTCAAATACTTTCTTCCATGTATACAGTTCATGGAAACTTAAAATAAATGTCCAGGAATATTGTGTTTTTAGCAAGCAGAGGAAGGTATTTCTATCAATTGCGTTGCACTTTAAATTACATCCTCAATCTTCATAGGAGGACTTCAACTACAGTAACCCACTTGTACAACTACAGCTAACGACGCCTTTGCTGCTCTGTGGTTTCTCTCATGCTGTTTACTTCTGTTTTTCTTCTACAGAACCCTACTCAAAAGGAAGAGGGTGCAGCATACTGTGGTTTAGAGCTTAAGTGCTTCCAAATGGTGAAACTGAGTTACCATAGCACCCACATGCTCAAGCAATCAGACCTATCTTAGTGCTAAACCACAACTTCTCTAGTGCAGTCATGAAATTTCCCTATTAAAACTCCTTTTCACCAAATTTGCATTTGTAATTATTTTTAGTTGTACAGGTTCATTAGTATGATACGGGGGGGGTGGCAATCTTTGGGATACAGTCCAGGCTGCTTTGCAGGAAGTACATGTGAATTGTCTGCAAGAGGAGAGAGTATCAGACCCTGATGTAACAGTTATGATACTTCAACTGTGAAACGCTGGCTACTATCCCACAGTCATTAAGAAACACCTATACATGAGGAATGGAAGATTAGCTGTGATATTTGCCTGGCAATTTTGTGCTACATGCAGAAGAAAAACTGTATTAATTTTTGCTTTGCCTTTTGTAGACTTTCAGTATTTGTGCACGTATAAAGTCCAGAGCCAGACTCATGTCAATACTGTGCTAAACTTGTCTGTTGTTAAGGGCCAGTCTCTAACTTTAATTATGACTTTTCTGGCCCTGCTGTACCTTCCTTGATCTTCCTTTCCCATGTCTACCACGAGCAGAAAGAAACACTTGTTCCACACTGCTCTGCTTAATGGTACTGACAGGCTGGTTCTGGATTTGCTGAATGCATATTGTTTATGGCAAGCAGAAGGAGGAAAGAACATGCAAGGATTACATTGTCCTCTCAATTGCTACTCATGTTTTTGCAAGTGCCAACTCTATTAGTCCTGGGGAGCTACTGAGCACAGCTGAAGGCAGCTCAGTTCTCAAGACTTTTGACCACAAAAGGAGGCTGCCGCGGAGAACTGACTGACTATTGGTGAGAGTGTGAGGTAGGGGCATTTCTTCATCATCTTCTTCATCTCAGACTCTCTCATTGGACCATTGTTTATTTAAATATCTGACTTGCTTCTCTATCTACCTCCGAGTTCCTTCAAGATAAAAAGCATTATCTAGTAGTGTAGATCTCTTCCTGACTGCACATTACTTTTTACATAATTTTGCCAGCAATAGAAAATGGCTCCTTTGCTCTGCAAAACAGAAACAACTTGGAAATATTTCTCTAATTAGCTCAAATTTCAAAGCGTAAACAGTTTGATACTATATGAATAGCAGCATTTCAGCCACTGATAATATAAAGCCTGTTGAAATCCAAACCATCTTCTGTTTGGTAGAGATCTATAAAGTCCTTGGATCAACAGCTCTGCACCTACGGGGAGCATTATGTCAGTAGAGACTCTAATAGGTTATTTTCAAAAAGATGGAGCAAATTATTTTTAAAAAGAAATCAACATTTCTTACAAAAAATTATAGCTGTCTATGAGCTTTTCCTTTTTGTAGTAATATTTTTCTCTGGTTCATTCCTATGTTAAAGACCCAAACAAAAATAACTTAATAGCCTAGGGGAGCTGAGGGAAAAGTGCAGATGACAGAGATAAATAGTTGATATTCAGGTGTTCTGAACATCTATGTCGCCAGCTGACATCATCTGGATTTGCAAATACTTAGCCTTCCTACAGAACAAGATTAAAGCACAATCAAAAATTGAAAGAAAACACATGGGTTCTGACAAGAGACCATAACATTTCCCTTAATCCTTTTTTTTCTTTTTTTTTTTTTTGGGGGGGGGGTGGTGTTTAACCTGAGATGCACATTGTATTCTAAGCCAGTGAAGAGTTTCAAGTGGAAGTCTGATCTTCAAGGTGAGGTGGCTTCCTCTTAATTTATTTATAATGCAGAAATATCAGTATACCTCAATCCCAACCATAACTGCTTGGTGCTGTGTTCTATGGATGCTACATAAGACATCTTATGCCTGGAAAGTTTTCAGTCAGACAAGATGGAGAGAAGGAAAGGAATATTTCCAGTGTTACAAAGGGAATATTAAGATTTAAAAACAAACCAACCACAAAACTGGAGACAGGCATTCACAAATTTTTAGAAAAGGTCTGTGCTACAAACAGGATTCCCAAACAACAATCTAGTCCTGTGTAAATTCACAAATCCATACTTTTACTATTACAAATGGATGGTCTGTGAGAAACCACTTTGGGTTTTATGCATTACAGATTTTTTTTTACTTTTTTTTAAATGAAAAAGAATATGTAACAGTACCATAGCAGTGCCATGGCTTCACCTTGTCTAAGGGCTGAGGGTAGGGCAAGCTGGGCTGGGTGGTGGGAAACAACCCCATGCTAGCGAGACCAGAGTTTGATGAACCACAGAGCAACAGCCCACCAGAGATCCACTAAATACTGCTGCAAAGCTTAGTGGGGTGTTTCTGGGGGATGCTCTGAGAGCACCCAGCTATTGAGACCCCCAGCAGTAGGGGTTGGGGACAGAAACAGCCCAGAGCCCCACAAGTCTCTCCAAACCTGCAGTCACAGAATCCCTCGAGTTTAGTGACACAAGTAAATGCACAGGCAGTAGGTATACTGTTCTAAGAGGACACTTCTTCCCCTCACCAAGGTGAATCTCCCAGTAATTCAGTATTGCTGGAAAAATTACACATTTCAGATAGTGCTCTGAGTACAAAATTTCTCATGCTTGCAGGAGATGCCAAGTGTCTCATAGGAGTGGTGATCTGAGGACTCCACTGATGTCTGCTGTTACTGAAGCATCCCTGTCACAGAGCCCAAAGCTGGGGCGAGTCAGCTGCTGTCTTTGATGAGAACAGGTCCCGTGGTTCAGATGAGCACATTGGAGTCAGAGTGAGGATCTGACTTTATCTGCTCACAAGAATGACATGACTGTTTAATTGAATTCTCTGATGATTGTGCAAGCTTAAAAAAACCTAGTTGCTTTATTCCACAGCAGAGTAATGCACGTGCCATTCCTCTGTACCTTCAGTGCACAGTGCTGGGTTTTACTGCGCTCAGTTACTCTGACTGCACAGCCCCAGCCTTTGAAAGATCCTTAACTACAGCAGAAAGGCACAAATCAAAATAAAGATGTGGCACAAAAATTTCATTTTCCAGAGATCTGTCATTTGTATTTCTACAGCTTCTTGCTCCAAGCTTGACAGGACTCTTAGCAGTCCCTGGGCTCCAAGAGCCAAAGTCCCAGATTCACATCTCCAAGCAACAATGCTCTAAACTATCCTGCTAGTCTCAGTCATCTCCTATGACCCAGATTTCTTCCAGCATGAAGAGAAGATCTTAACCAGCACTGGCTGATAGACATCTAGCTTCTGTTTCTTAAAAGAGAGAGAGTACAGAGGGAAAAAAACCCAGCCAGCTCAGTGGAGAACCGTTCCTATACCAACTCTGCCTGCTGGGCAGCTGCCTCACCCTCCTGAGGCTGGCAGCTGCAGCCAGCAAACTCTCTTTGTTTCAGGGAAGAGTGATTTTACTTGGTTACTACTGACTTTTTTTTTTCCCCCTCCAGACATTCAGGCCAGAAATGACCAGACTTTAATATAATTCATCAAATATACTACTGAATAACATTTTTGTTGTTCATAAAATATTGTGACAATCAGTATGCACTGATCAACAGCTAAATAAACTGTATACTTATCAGGATACAAGTTAAAACACAGTAAAATATACACACAACATGTTGATAGGAAGCATCATAAAAGGGTCAGATACTACCACCGTTACTCATGCAAAAATCGTTTGATAAGTAAATCATTCAGTGATGCATATCAATATCTTTGAAAAAAAAATCTCCTGTTAAAAAATTATATATATTTCCTTTCTAAACTCATATGGAATCACTAATTTTTTATTGAAAAGCAGAAATTATCACCATTTAAATTAATCAAAATTTCCTACATTTGATATATAACCTGAAATCCACCTTTTTCTCAGGCAGCATGAGGAAAGTTGGGACTGTGACCAAGTCCTAACCAGGAATTCCACATTTTACTACTGTGTGAGTGGTCAGACATACCCTCCATCTCTCTGCCTCTGTAACACCCCATGCAAAGTGGAGATAATGGCACTATCCTACTAAACTGGCATATTGCAATTAGAAATTCATTAAAAATTATTAAGTTTGCAAACAAGGGATCTGAAAGCGCTATAAAAAAATACGCTCACATCCGTCTGATTGCATAATCAGGAACAGTCATAGGGCTGCAAAGAGAGAAACTCGTAGAACTTGAGCTCCCCAGAATGCTGTGCATGCACATACAAAAGCCTCTCACTGTTTCAGAATCTGGACTGCAAAACCTGGGTTCTGCCCCTTCAGGGAAGCTGAGCCAGCTCTATCAAGAAGGGACCTGTACTTCATGTCATGCCAGAAGCAACGATGAACAGATTTCAGGAGAGAGCTGAGCACGCACAGCTCCTCAATTGAGTAAAAACTTTGAGTGAAAGTGGTTTCTCAATCCCTTTTCCTTCTTTATTTTTCTTTTGAAAAATCAGACCATCAGTTTTGGTGCCCAACTCTGGGCAGTCACCTACATTTTAAATGTGACCTTTTTTTCTCTTTCCTTTTTTGCTGCTGTCTTTATAACAAACATGAAGTGTGAACCCTGCCTTTAACAAACAATCTATCTAATAATCATAAGCAAAAAGAGGGGAAAACAGTTCATTTGATTTTGCTTTAAATCCTGTGGTGATCATTCTTTTCTAAAAGACAGTGTATGCCAAATGTTTTAGGAGATGAAAATATAGGCTCAGAATAGAAGGACTTCAGTCTGTTCACAGGCACTTTGGTGCCCCATATTCTAAAAAACTGCGATATTTGAAGTTCGTGTTCCTCGGGATTTGAACGAGACTAATTTCAGTATTGCTTTAAATAAATCAAGGCAAAAGGAACATAAACAGTCTATGCTTCCATCTTTTGTATGTGGCAAGAAATTTTCATTAGCATACTTTTTTTTGCCATTTTTTATTTTGAAAATATTAAGTGAGCAGTCAGGAAAATAAAAGTAAAATCAGATACCAGATAAAAATGCTAGGCAAGAATTTATTTAGGAAAATAATTTTATGGACCTTTCAAAGTATAGGGACCCAGGGAAAGCCCTCAGGCCAAAGCTAAGAAAACATCCAATTTCATGCTCCAAATAATTTTACACTCTTTATACAGGCACAGCAATGCACAAACCAGGAAATTCAGCAGACCTGTAAACATTTCTGATGTCTAATAATAAGAAAGATGTATATAGTACCATTACATATCTTATGACAATAGCAAGAACAACTCCCACTTGGAAGTGGGAGGTCAGAAACCCAATTATCTGTAAAACATGTATCAGTTTGTATACATAATACGCATAGATGGAGCAGTTTGGAAGTAGCAAGTGTAATGTATTCTGTGAAGACAGATGGAAAAGCTGAAGCAGAAAGACACAGTATGTGCAAACGTGGGTAAGATTTTATTCTTTCAAAGTATATACTTTAACAGCATTTGGTTGAAATGCTGATGAATTTATGACCATGTGACCTAGTAAAATTAACTGCTCGTTCAATTTTAACTAAGGGAATACATCAGACATTTTTCAGTTGTGTAGATTAAAACACTTGGAGATATTATTTAGCACCTGTACAGCATTTCACACATATGCCACAAAAATTTGATATGAACAAACCACAAAAGACCAAAATTTCTGGTAGGTATTAAAGAAGGCACTTCTGCACACAAATTCGTCATTGACTTCAGTAGGAATTAAGCCCATAGTTTGAATTAAGATGACGTTCTGAACTGGGACTGCTACAAAGTCTGGCATATACACGTAACAGATCCCTGGTATCACCTCAGCAACAAATACAAATGGGGACTGACAGTCCTTAATTCAGCATTCATCTCTGCTGGCTCAGGAACGCACGTGAGCCTTTTCTCTGCCTGTCACTTGGTGCATGTAGACTAGCTGCAGTGTGAAATCGCCTGGCTTTCCATGGGCTGCTCTGCACCAACATGTATGCTGTTAGGAATACATGGATAAACAGAACTATGATCAAAACCCTGCACAATCTACAGCATGCACAGCCAAACTCTGTGTCAATTTCTCTGGTTTTATAACACTACATACTGCAAACCAAAAATTTCAAGGCACTTTCTTTCATATTAAAATTCTGAAGACAATCTGTAATGGTGCTCAACATCAGCAAGGCAACTGAGACTACTATACCCAAAGATTCAAACAGGCTGCAGCATTTCAGTTAGGATTTTCAAGATTACCCTTACATTCCAGAAACTTTGAAAAATCTATAAAAAAGTAAAATTCTAGTTTATGGATTCCCATTTTGCTGCACAAGATTGTTTTGTAGGAAATTCCATGGTCAAGAATGCATGATGCTCTGCCCACTGCAACCTCTGCTACAAAATCAATCAACTGTGCATTGTTGACACAATGCAATGTCTTTCTTTCCTTTTGGAAATAAATTATGTTCTTTATGTACATTTACATAACCAAGGCACAAAGATATTAAGGACAAATCAACAGCATCTGCAGCAATGACAGCATAAAGCAATCTGAAATAGTGTAGTGAAAGATAAGGCAGAAAACCATCAGTCTTTTTTAGGTTTACGGGGCCAAAGTAAACTTTTACAAAGATTAGTAAACTCCAAAAAAATATAAGGAACATGGTAATGGAACTCCTTACCCAGGACATAAAGTGTTTCTGTTAGGGGATGAGTAGCCAACCCTCTAGGGCTACAGCAGATGATATAAAAGACAATTGAATTAAAGTCTGTCAATTAATTTTGGCATGTGTCTGGGCCAGATAGCTGCCCCAAAGGAATATGTCTCTCTGATGAATGGAAATGCAACTTTTACAAAAGCATTCTCCAAAGAATGCAAGAAATGGCACTGAGGTCTCCAACATCTCCTATACTGAGCTGACATCCCCCCTGCTCATCCCCCATCGTGGTTGACTGGGAAGCTGGCTGTAGCAGAGGAGCTGGCTCTGCACAGGTAAGCGACTGATGGCTGAGGGGGATCCCACCAGTCTTGGTATTATGGGGAACTTCTCAAATCAGACAAATTACAATCTATTTGACCATGGCTTTCTCCCTGTGAACAAGGGTCTACATGAGGAATGTGGGTCTCTTGCCAGAGCATCTGCTCTCCAGACAGGAGTGCAGGTGCTTTTACTTGTGCAAAGGTACAAAATGCTGAAATGGCGTCATTGCCAAGCATGTTTTGTCTTTCAGTTTTAAGTTATTGGCAGTTGCTAATGAAAGTAATTTTTTACCTCATCAATGTTAACGAGCTTTGGCACTAAGCTACCAAATGTGGTTGTAAAAATCCTGCTTCTGCAGTTATTTGTGCTACTGCTTGTTCAGGGGCCTCTCTGTCTTGCTTTGCTGTACCCTATAGTCATGTTCTTTTTGGCTATGAGTCATTACAGTTAACCAGACACATGGTCAAACTCCCATTTCAGTATACATCAATTTCAGTTTAGATTTGAGTGGCTTAACCATGGAAGGGTTCCCATTGTCTTGTTAAGTTTCAGCCTTTGAACATTAGAGGACAAAACTGAGAGGTCAATGTTGGTGTTTATCTATTAGTCATCTTGAAGTTTCACTTAAACTTCATATGCTCATTTGGTAGAGATATAGAGATGTCACATAAAGTAAATAAAACCCACTGCAATCCAGCATCTCACTGGAAAGGGGCAGAAAAATTATTTGAACACTTAAAAGTAATAAATTTGTTGTTGAATGTGTTTGGTCTCTAGCAGTAACTTTGTCCAGGACAATGTCTTCATGTGTTCCTTCCCAGGCTCTGCATTAATGCTGACACAACAGCTTATGATGCAGAGCTGATACATTAATGGGCTAAAAGAGGGATATGGGGCTAGCTGCAAGTCCTGCAGGGCCCCACTCCCTTCTGCACATGCATTAGACAATGTTACTCTGTGTTGGGAAGCCTAAAATTGCAAGTCATATGTGATTGGCTATTCTTACACCACCCCCCACCACCACCCCCCCAAATGGTTAGAAGTTCCTGATTCTCTGCTTCTTCTGAAGCAGTTTCAGCAGCCTACCCCTAAGCTACAATGGTCCTGTGTTCAAGGGGCTAATCCCTTCCTGCCTGGCTCTGTTCATTATCTTATCATCGTGCATCTGCTTATGTCACACTCAAGGAAACTGGTCTGTGACACTGGTGATGTCCCCGCTGCACAAATAATCCCCATCTAAAAGATGTGTTCAGTCTCCATAGCCTAAGCACTGACCTGTTCTTACACCAGAGTTTCACCATAAACTTGCAGTTGCTTCAGAATTGCCATCTAGGTTGCCTATTTTGGGGTGTCCTGACAGTTTGCTATCTCTCTCCCAACTTGTCAGAAATTCTGAGATTCAGAGGTGACAAGATCGAAGAGATTGATTCAGCCTTCTACAGAAATAGTAGTTTAGATCTGCTTGCCCAGAAAGCCTGTGACACGTGACCATGGCACTATGTTTATCTTCCTACAGATTTCACTGGGGGAACACTGTTTGACATCTGGCAAACTAGCAAGCTTAATGAAAATTTATGTTTCTTTTCAGATAATAACCTTCTTGTTTCAGAGGAATTTCCAAAATAGACTCAGTCAGTCCCATTTAACAGTTTATTGTTAAAATAAAAATTTGTTTCTACCATTACTCCTGCCAAACACAAGGAAAAAAAAAAGTGCATTTTCACCTAGTCTATAACTTCATCTGAAATGTATACATATTCCAGAATTAGAATACAGTTGAATTTTTTTAATAATTTAAGGTTGCATATTTAACATTTTTTGAAGAAGATAAGAAGAGACACAGGAACTAACTGCAAATAATGATTGTAGATGTACAAGAAGGGTTGTATTAGCTACAAATTGTGGGAATGTACTCATGTTCACCTGCAAAACCACTATGGCAGACAAGTAGCCAGAGCTGGTTTTTGCTCCTCCTCTGACACCACCAGGAAGAGACTGAGTTGCATCAGCAGAAGATCTAGCTCACAAGGCATGCTTTCAACTGTGCACAATACAAGGGAAATCAAGCTTAACGTTTCAAGCATTTTGGTATTTTAACAGTGTCTGGACCTAATGGGCTTCTTTCAGTTTCCTGGCAAATGGCAGCCTGCAAGAACTATATGGTGTCACAGGATGTGGGTGCCTTAATTTTATCTCCATTTTGCAGAGCACTGGTGTGTACTTCGCAAACCATCTCTCAGCTTGCACTTTAAGCAAACGCCTTCCCGTTCCCATGGCAAGGCTGCCTGTCAACCTGCAAATGAGTAAACTTTTTCACCGAGGCAAAGAGAATAGTAGCAATGTACAAAAATATTAACACTTCAGCCTACATAATTTGAAAACACAGAATTTTGCAAAACTAAACTGCTGGAAAGTGTAGTTGCCCTAATGACTCATCTTTCATTTTTAGCATGCTTCTTTAGCTACTCACAAGCACAGCACTACACAAGCAGCTTCTGCAATGACGCAAACCTCACAGTACCTCACAGTGTGATACAGTTATCTAAGAAATACAACTCTTTGTAGTCTACCTTCCATGAGCATTACACCGTACACAGAAAATCCAGTGACTGTCCTGAATTAGGGTGATCTTTAGGTTGCCCAGCACAAACATCCAAAGTAATTTTTCCTGTTATAGTTCTGCTATTGCTATTTCAAGTATTCTTTAATTACTGAAGATTCATTGATCTTAAGTCCAAAGAGCCACCCTTAAAAGATGATTACTGTAATACACTGACTACCTCTACTATAGCAACTGATACTTAGGGAATTGTTTGGGGTTTTTTTTATTGTAAGTTCCTATTCATAAGTCCTTCAGGAAATTTTGGGTGAATCTCACATCATTCAGCTCTGAAGCTTGCTTCCTAAAGACAACATTCACAAGATTTAAGCAGAGTTTTTTTCTTAAAAGAAAATTTAGCATTAAAAAAAAATCAAAGGCAACAGGTCCTATTTCTTCTCTTTCCCACTGCTCATAGAAGCAAACACCCCATGCTGTTAAACTGCTGTGCCCCCTTTCCCACACCCCTAACAGACTGCAGCCAGCCCTGGTTTCAAGCATTAACTTATACTTCAAGCAGTGAACAGGAATCTCTCCGGGACCAACTGCACGAAAACTTGTAAAAGGGTGGCTTTAGTCTTCTGTTTGATTGATCCTATTATTTTTTAGCAATCTAGCAGACCCACCATTTTTTTCACAGTTTTTCTCATACCTTAGATCAATCTGTTCATTTATTATGGTTTATGTTATTTCCTGAACTAATTTATTCTTCATTTTGGTGTTGCAGCTGTTGATATTATCTTTACTTAGCATCACTTCAGATGGATTTCCAGCTTTAGAAGAACACTTCTAGTACTTAAACACAGGGTCATAATTTTTTCTTCTAGCTTTCTAGCTTTTATTTTTTTCTCTGGCTTTACTGTTGCCTCTCCATTTAGTCTCAGGCACAAACTTGCACAGTGTGTTAACATAATTTCCTTACAGGTTCTAGAATTTCAGGTTTTTTATATTTTCTTTCAGCTCATTCTCAAATGTTTTCTCCTAGAGTTAACTTCCAAACAACACTTATCCCAGAGAACACTAGTGCTCATATTCTGCAGAAACAGCACTAGGGATTTCAGAGGAGAGGTAACTTTTACTCTGTTTAAATTATACCTAGAAGATAGTACATTTATTCACAAGACATTACATTTATGTAACATCTTCTTCATCCCTCACTTTCTAATACCAAGTGTGCATAGGTTTTTACAGGACTAACCTAGTTATAAGACGGGAGCTCTTCATGGTAAATCTCTACCAAGGCCTTAAACTGTGCAAGAAGTCCTTTAGTTAGGTATACTGAAAGCTTGATAAAACTGAGTGAATTAACTTTGTTTCTTTGTATGTTCGTTTTTCAGTCTAACTTAGTGGTATTTGCAGTGAGACTCTATGAATGTGTGCTTTGTCTTCACAAAAAAGAATACAGACTTGATTACTGTGCTTCCAAACCACTGGGAATGAAATGAAGAAAGATTTTTTCAGACCACTTTAAAATGACAGAGGTAAAACAAAATTGCCGCATCTGCAAATTGTTACCTGTCCTTTTCTTAAATTGGAATTTGTTCTCTGTAAAAAAGTGTCAGTTACAACATGACATTAAACTAAGTCCATATTTAGATAAAAAGTGGTGACTCACTGAAACAAGTGCAATCACTGGAAAAACTATACATTGCCTAATAGGTTTGGACATAGTATGATAAAAGGCACCCAGACTTCATCCTGAATGCATCAACAGAAATGGATAACTATCTCTATACCAACAAACCTGAAAACACTTTGAAGATTACAGGTCCAGATCAAGCATACCAGACACCAAAGGGGAAGCACCTCCCTTTGCCATACTCTGGTTGCTACATGAAAGAAGCCTGAATCTGCAGGAGGAAAGGGAGCAGCAACACATGTCAGGATATCTCCCTGGAAGTCAGAGGGCCAGGTCTGCAAGGGACAGTTTAGAGCATATTACCACTTGCAGAAGAGATCCAGTCAAAGATGTTTACCCCTGGGCATTTCACATCGTATTTCTTATCTATCTTACAATTTTTAAAGGATTTTTTAATTTCATAGCTTGCATTATTAAGCTTTTGAAAAAGATTCCTATCAATACAGTTTCTTCAACATAAAAAAAAAAAATATTTCTGGATGTGTTCTTGAAATGCCTCTGGCCTTGTAAGCCAAAAAGTGGCAGGAATTAGGTTCCACAGAAGATGAACAACCCTTGCATCTCCAGAAAATCTTTAAAATCCCCCCAGATCTGGAGAATCTGTACTGTATGATGTTTAAACCTAATTTTTTTCTATAGCATGCAGACAACTCCTGTCTGAGTTGAGAAGCTCTAAGGAAGCTTCTCAGCCTCCTCTGTTTTCCTTGTAGCAAGGCTTCACCTATGAAGAAGGCATAATCTGTGCTGGTGCTTGCCGATTTTATCATTACATTTATAAATTCATCAAAAGCAATATTAAAAACATGTACCAGTATGATTGTAAAGACTGGACACTTAAATAATATTAAATCTAATTATTTTTATCAAAAAATCATCAAAGAACTGAATTTCAGAAAGCAGCAGCCATATGAAAAGTAAGTGTACCACAAAGATAATGAGCAGAGAAAGCAAACTAGGATCTATTTGCAGTCGAACTGGTTTCTTCTCCAGCAACTGCATTGTGAAGCTTCTAGATGGAATCTGTGGACAAGAAACCAACATCCAACACTTCAAATACTCAGCATCACACACTGTCAGGCACTCCCAGCATTCTTCATTATGAGTGGAATCTCCTGTCTCAGTATGAGTAGTAGTCATACGGATTCGGTTTTGAGTTTGTTTTTGAGCTAAAAGCTTTGAAGCACTTTTTGTTCTGAAATGTGACATTACAATGAATTTCATGACAGATCATTTCCCTAATGATCACATTTCCCATGGTGAGACTTCTAATCTGCCTCTGTGACCCCACCAGCACTGTAACCACTCTGCAACACCTGCCACTTCCAGTGAAAACGCTATTATATGCACACAGATTGAAACAGGACTCAAAAAGATGTGTCACTCTGACCTAAGACATAGATTAGGAGTCTGCATCACCAGCACAGGTGAACTGTTTTGATTCTGGGTTTGGGTTTCTTTTACAAGGAGAGTAGATGGTAACTTCTATAGAAATCTGCCTCACTAACACCTATCGTTGTAGACCTGATCAGGTTAATTTACATTTGCCTCCTGCAGTACCACGGTAATTCTAGATCATAAAAATGCAGCTGCTAAATGTACTGATCCCTGCTGCGAAATTACGAGTGCATTATTGTTATTTCACTGCTCTTGATTTACTCTTGCTCATGCTCCAGAACATCTGAAAGGTGCCACCCTTTGATCTTACCCAACTGTACAAGCAACCCTTTTACTTGTGCTTCAATTTGATACCACTGCCTGGAAGTAGGCAGAAATTTTTTTTGACTCTGACAGCAATCTTCTCCCAGGAAGAAGGATTAATATCCTCATGTCTTCCTCTGCTAGTCTTTGCTGAATATCAGATTAAGTTCTTGTGCCTACCCTTTGCTAGGGTGACAAGTACTTTATGCAGAAGGTTAAAACAGGTTTTCTGCAATTAACTGAGGTGATACACAGGTCTCCTACCACTTTGCTGACTAACAAGATTCATTAAATGAATGGTTTATTTTGCACAATAATCAATGGGACACTCTCCTCTTGTTTTGCATAGTGTAATATGACTTTTTGCTTGAGTTTGCTACAAAATATGTGACTTCCTTTATAAAATAAGTCACAAACAAACAAGAGTGAATTAAAAAATGCTCCTTCTTGTATCTTCGTTTTCCTTTTTTTTTTTCCTTAGTAAAAGTTATGGAGTATTTTTTTTTTTATCCACCAACTTTCCAGGTGACTATTTAGAAGTCAACTCTTTGACTCTGTTTCCATTTAACCTGGGAATAATGACTTTTTTTGTTAAAGTGTTTCGAGCTCTGCGTAACAAGATTCTTATGAAGGTGCACTGAAGTCCATTTATGAAGCAGAAATATTTTATATTAGCTCTACAAGGTGACAATTTGCTGTGACAAACCAGTGTCCCAAGGATCCTTCATTTTGTGTTTCCTTTAATAACTAATGTTTAGCAGCACTTATTAAAATAAATATGTGGTCTGATTTCTGCAAATACACACTTTTCCCTCTAATGACACAAATCTTTTGCAAGGTAATATTGTAATGAAAAATATTCCATGGTGGTTTTAAGAAAATTACCTTTCTTTGTCTGTTCTAGAAAATAAAAGTGACAGCCACTGACATTCACTCAAACCCACTTAAATGTATATGAAATAGTCAAGGTTCAGGTGCATTCCTGAATGCAGAAGAGTTATCATATTTCTACTTACATACATACTACCACACACTATAAAGAACTGTCATCCCATTAATGGTTTGGGAATCCTGAATGGTGGTTATGTGGTGGCTAAGGGGTCAAGCCTTGTATGTCTAGCATGATAGTGATGTACTTTATTTTCACTATAATGAATCCCATTGAAATCGGCTCAAATTCAACGTAGTGAATAACTCTCTGCTTTCTCAAAAGCAGACTTAAAGAAGTAAAATTAGTAAAATCTTAGTAACATTTATTTTAAAGGCAAGCTATTTTGTCTCGGGCAAAATTCTCACATAGTTTGAAAGCTTCTCCAGGTAAGAATTTTCTGAAGGGACACTATAATAATTTCAGTAGTGCAGCTCT
Source organism: Athene noctua (assembly GCF_965140245.1). NCBI lineage: Eukaryota > Metazoa > Chordata > Aves > Strigiformes > Strigidae > Athene > Athene noctua. The sequence continues at coordinate 25,428,461 of NC_134041.1, forward strand.
AACCATTATTAAGATATTGAGACGCCTTCCTCAGAAAGAATATATTTCTCTTAATTAGACATTGCTTCTTCCCCTCTGTATTTGTTCTGCACAATATGCTTATTCTCTAAAGGAAAGACATTCTCAGCAGCTTCTCTGAGCAAGAATTCCTCCCCCTCCCCTTCAAGAATTGCCCTTAATCTTTGCTATAAGTGGAAGAATTATAGTATTCTGCCTACACTTCCTGGAAACTCAGCCTAGGCCTGTTTCTCCTTTTATCAAAATATCCATCAAAGGTCAGGTAATTTTCCATACTCATCTAGAGACAAAGATGCTACCTATCTTGATGAATCAATTCAAGAGTGTTAGTGCTTCTCCCTCAAAATGAATCAGATATAATCACTAAGAAAATGAAGGACACCATTTCCAAAACTATAAGTGTTCTCAGAATTACAATCTTATCAGATTCCACAGCTTCTTCCACTGTGGGCCCCCAATCCAGCTCTTCCCTGGCTTCAGAGTTGGTGACAGAAGACAAGGAACCAAGCAGCATATCAGTCAGTAGTGGCTAGCTAGACAGCAGAGCTAAGCTCTTCAGTAGTTCTGGCAGCTATCAAAGTATGAGATGAGTTAGGAAGCATGGGACAACAAGTGCTAGTTTTAAAAAAGAAAGAAAAAAAAAACTTTCTTCATGCTATCATTGAAGAAATGCTGGAGATAAATCATTAGGTTTTTATCCTCTTTAGACTAACATATAAAATGGTGATCGTGCCTTCAGTACTTATTTACTCCTTACATAGGAAAGAAATCCTCTGATTTATTGGAAAAAAAACCCATGCTGTTTGTTTTAGCATCAGGACTGCAGTTACTATTTTACAGGTTATTAATACGTCAGCACATTCACTGTAAGCCATTTCAAACTTCAGAATTTCCAAAACATACAAGGGATTTAGGATCCTAAGTGATCCTCAAGAAGTCTACTATACCCAGAAAAATGTAATCTGTCAGCTTCTCCAGCAACAATACAAAGAAACTTGACTGAAATCAGTTTGTGCTGCAGGGATCCTAACATGGCCCAAAGAGACCAAAATATTTTTTTATTACTTAATTCTTACCTTGGCATTACATCAGTAACATAAAATTTGCTTGACATCTTAACATAGACTTGAAATAGTCAACAAATCAGTTTTCTTTTTTTCTCCTCAAACATCTCTTATACCTGAGCAAAGATGTCAAATATTTTTATGCAATATTTTGCACTTAAATTTCCTATCAACATCCACTTTGCAAATGTTAATGCTGATTAAGGATATAAAAATAAAGGCTATAGCTCAAAACAGATACAGCACAATGTTTTTCAGTAGGATCTTCTTCCTACTTCCATCTCAATTCTATGCTCCATTAAATGGGAATTATACTGCCCTTCATCTGAACTGACACTTAACAGGTTCTGAAAATTGTAATTCCTCATTTCCTGATGTCACACAGATCTAGTGGAGATTGTTATAAACCAATATTCATGTGATCTACTTTAAATGTGATATCTACTTTTAAAAGGATGTTTCACTCCTTTTTCAAGAAGCAGGAACGCCTCATAAAACAACATTTAAAGCCCTTTGTCACTTAAATAACATTAATAAATGCAATGTCTATTTTGATACCAATAATTGAAACCAGTATGAAAATAATGGTAACACTAGCACAATACAAGTCACTTTCATTGTCATAAATACAATAGAAACAATTGTAATCCTCGGAAACAAGCAGGAAAGACAGCTATGAACAGGTTTCCCTTGGTCAAGAGGTGCAGGAACTTGGCAAGGTTTAGCACTACACTACTGCAAATAACTGAATGTTTAACCAGACCTCATTAGGTGTTTTCACAAAAAAAAAAGAAAAAACACACAAAAAAACCCAAGCCCAACAAAAAACAAAAAACAAACCAACAACAAAACAAAAAACACACGGCATACAAAACCCCACACCAACACACAAGAAACCAGAAATTCAATATTAGTTCTTCAGTTGTCTTCCAAATATTGGAAGAGTAACTATGAAAAAGCTTGATTTGCTTCATTTACACTGTCAGAAGAATTCAGCACAGAATTACACCCTGGAAAGTCACAGATGTATGTGACTTTCACAGAGTACAATGACTACTTTATAATAAAATTGTACATACATAAGCTGTTCCAAAAGACATTGTCTGAGAAGAAAATGTAATTATTCAAGAGTTGGCAAATATTCACTTGTATTGCCAGTGCAAAGCCCTCGTTCTTATCCTTTCCTAACACTTACAAACATTCACTGAGATCTTTAATTCTGTGATCACAGACTGCTCATTTGGTCCAGCACAGAAACACTCCAGAGCGTGCAGTGAAGACATCTTTTGCCTGTAGAGCTAATTCTGTGCAAGAGCCATGGAGTTAGTGAGGCAGGGGACGACAAAAGAGAAGAGTTCTCACAGCTAAGAAGTAAAATGCTGGTTTAGGCAACACAGGATTATATTCCAGCTCTTATCACAGAATTCTTGTATAATGTTACAATATCTACCTATACAAAGTTTTCCATACAGCACTCAATAATTCCAGTGCATTTAACAGGTTATATTAATTATATCAATCTGATCTGCAGAAGTGGTAACTTTTCAAAACTGCAAATTAACTGAAGTAAGAGTACTTTAAAGAGTACAGTGCTTGTCTCAGATTAAGCTTTCTGAATCAATAGATTGATTTTCTCTTTGGATCATTTTGTCACCACAGATATGAAAATCATTATGTGTGTAGCACTTAGCTACAGAAGATGAGCACCATCATCAAAAAGCTTAAGAAGAAACTAGTATTTCTAGCTGTGGAAAGTTTGAATAGCAATTCCATAAATACGGCCTGAACTATACATTGAGCAACACAGATATAATAATACACTGAATATATTTCCATTTATACACAGAAGAGAATCCTGTAGTGGGAAAATGGTATGTGACAGTAAAAACTGCCATAAGATTTTGAGACAAGGCTACTTCCTGAAAACTGGGTACTTAACTTCACAACCTTCATGTCACTCTGTACATGTGATTTCTCAGTTTTTAAAAACTTCCTCCACCCTCACAAAAAGAAATAAAATCAGAGACTCTGTGAAAGGGCACAATACTGCTGTCCCCAGGCTTTATCAGCAGGACTGGGATGTGTATATCTCCTTGCTCAGATCTGCCCCTTGGGGTTAAGAGAGTACCGATAGCATTAGGACATTTTCTACACATCTTCTGTATCGGACAGTGCGAGAAGACTTTCCTCAATGAATTTTGCAGGTATTTGCTGACAGCACAGGAGTGATGAAACACATGGACTTTGGCTGCTATCTCAGGCCTTGCAGTATGATGTAGAAGCTTTCTATCAGTTTTTTTGTATCTTTCTCCCCCTTTTTTCAGCTGCTCTGTTCCCCACTGCCATCTCAGTCCCAGCATCCAATCTCTTCTCTTAAACCAGTTTTACCATCTTTCCTCTGATGTTTTGAGGTAGCAATAGCCATACCATCACATCCTGACTCCTGGTTTCAAAACTCTGATCTCCCCTCCTGTGACTGCGTATCTGATCAGAACTTTTTTCTGAAGGTTGGTTCTCATAACTACAGAAAATTTCACTAAAGACACGGATTGCATCCACTAACACTGTGAAGATCAGACATTGGTCACAAATCGGAAGATTTATCACTCTATCAGTCATTGCAGTGCTTTTCAAAGACTACCGTAAAGATCTGAAGTGATTTTTTAAAAGGATGTAGGGTTACATACCTGTTTCCTGCTACCTATGGTTGCTCATTGCTACAAGGACAAGCTAACAAAACAGATTTTTTTATTAAACAGTTATTACAAATACATCAGCTTCATTCAAAACTCTCCTCACAACTGCATCCCATGATCAGCTACTCCAACAGCAAACACAGCCATTCACATTAGCCCTTAGCATTTCACAACAAAATCTTTTCACTCAAACTTGCAGCCATCTAGAACCCCGAAGTCCTGATGACCTTGAAGTCCAACTCAGCAAAAGAATCACAACCAATTCAACCAAAAAAAAATCCCTCCAAAGATTTAAATAAATATTTAAAAAAATATTTTATACTATAATATGGATCCAGGTCACACTTGAATTAATTGCAGAGCTTGTGTCTACAGAGTTCACCTGTTGATATTCAGGAGACATGTTGTCATCCTGTGCAGCTCTGAAGACAAGTTCTGTATTTCTTTCTCCTTGCTTTTTTTCAAGAGAAATTATAGTGTGATTTTTTTTTTTTTTCAATCTAAATAAATCTGTTAGGTCAATTACAGGTCAAAATTTATTATTGTTATTACTATTTATGAGCACTTAGATATGAGAATGCTGAATGTAACATAAAAAATTTCTGAACTGAACTGGACAGAATGTGGTCCCCTCTCTTTCATATACAGATGCTGTTCACATTAGCTCATCTCCCACAGATAGAGTATCTGCTACAAGAATTGAGAATCAGTGGGATGAGATTATACACTCTCCCATACAAGAGAATGAACGTGTGTGTGTTTATAACATATCATCTACACATTCTGTTGTTTGTTTGCCATATTTCACTCACTGGTGAGAGAATGCAATATGTTAATGAAAGGATTAAACAGCTGGAGAAAATAATTGCAAATAAATATAATGCCTTTGTATGTGACCTGATTTTTATTTTTTCTATATAGCAAGAGAGGCGCTTTGGAGCACCACAAGTTTTTACCTGAAGCTGTTTTATCATTAAGACTTATCTTCCAGGAATATGTGCATCAGTTGATATATAGAGAAGTTATAAGAGCACAATGTAAGACCTGCAATACATGGACCTATGTAGGAGAGTTTATTTTGCAACCAGGGAATAATTTACTCGGTTGTATGCTACTTTAAATAAGATGTTGTATGTCCCTTTCTCAGAAAAGGAAATAAATATCACAGAGGATTATGCAAGATCTGTGGTTGGGCACATATGCTACTATTACTTTTTCTTCTCGCCTCTATATAATTCCTTTTTAAGAAATATCCATGATGTTCAGAATCAGATCATAAACCCTTTGAGGTCAAGAACAAATTCCATCCTACGTTTGTACAGCATCCGGTTCAACCAGAATGCTTGATCGTGACTGTGGCCATTAAGCCCTACTGTACACACAGGTGTCATGGTTCAGCCCCACCGAGCAACTAAGCACCACCTAGCTGCTCACTCACTCCCCCACTAGTGGGATGGGGAAGAGAATCAGAAGTGTGTAAGTAAGAAAAGTCATGGGTTGAGATGAGAACAGTTCAATAATTGAAATAAAATTAAAATAATAAATTGCAATGGAAAAAAAAATAACAAAAAGAGAGCAAAATAAAACCCAAGGAAAACAAGAGATGCAAATAAAAACCAATAGTTCACCAGCAACTGACCAATGAGCAGCAGTCCCCCAGCCAGCTTTATATGCTGAGCATGATGCCATATGGTGTGGGATGTCCCTGGGGTCAGTTGGGGTCAGCTGTCCTGGCTGTGTCCCCTCCTGACTTCCTGTGCCCCCCCAGCCAGCTCACTGGTGGGGTGAAAATCTTAAGAGTCCTTGACTTACTGTAAACACTGCTCAGCAACCACTAAAACATCCCTGTGTTAACATTATTCTCATCTTAAATTCAAAACATAGCACTATACCAGCTACTAAGAAGAAAATTAACTCTATCACAGCTGAAACCAGGACAGACAGTCAATCATGTACAGGAGCAGCTCCTTCCTGACTTTCCAAATGTTCAGTATTCACAACTTCAGAAAAAGTTTCAGAAAATATTAACTTGTAGCTGCACACTCCAATTTTTCACACCATCTCAGTGACCAACACATGGAGGTCTTCTGAAAATCTTATCATTTTCTTTTACGAAAAACAGTTCTCAAGTGTTTTGGAGCTTACAGTCAAAACTGGGAGTGTCTCCTCCAAACAGTTTTCTCAGGACAGCTCACAGGAGAGCAGAAGTTTGAGTTTGAAGACATCCGGTAGGTTTAAAAAAAATTACTTTATTTTCCTGTTGTAATATAAAGCCAAAGAAAATACAACAAAATACAGTAAAAACACCACAAAGGTAAAATAAAGACACTTCAGAGCCTCTTTTAGACTTTCCACTGATGTCACCAATGAGGTGAGACAGGTGAGCAGCAATTCTATTGTGAAGAGAAACAGAGAGTATAAACTGTAGAGAAAGCAGCTGAAAATAGCATATCTGACATGCTCTGTGTTATTAAAACATTACTCTGTGAAGAGTAGCTTTTAGCAGCTGTGGTTTGGAAGCAATCCTTCCCTTGCCATTTAAGGCATGGTCCTGCAATGACAACACACTTGTTGACATCTCTGGAGCAGAATCACTTCCACTTTGTAAATGGCTCTCTTCCCAACATTAACATAAAAACTTAAACCAGCTACTGCACCAAACACTTGCTCGTTTATTCAGGGTGGTGCAAAACTGCATCTTAGCAGGCCCTTAGGCACAGCATTAACCACAGCAGAAAGACAAATGCAGCTGTCGCTTTTTATTTGTTTTTGGAATAATCTGATCCTCGAATCTTAGAATGTTTGTGGGATCTTTTCTCCTGAACTCTTCTCTGATTTCTAATGAACTTAATACATCTTGTGTTGGTTCGAAAGGCATCTGTAGATGAGATTTCCATAATTTGTATGCCTCTAATACTATCTTACTGTGAATTAAAACTTATCTATTTTATCATTTCAAATCCTCATGGCCTAACTGGCCAATTTTCAGAAAAGTATAAAGTACTAAATTCAGGAAGCCAAACATCACTGGCATTTATAAATTTCACCTCAGAGTATTACGAAACCTTTAAGTATACAAAACCTTGATCCATTAATATCAAGGATAAATAATTCTTTATAGATCTCACATTAATTTCCTTGAGCTGCCTCCCTCATATTCAATACCATTCTGCTGTAAATGTAAAGTATGTAAATTGACACTGGATTAAGCTATTATTATTCCTAACATTTTCCAAAAGTGATTGTATCGGGCAGCTCTCAGAAACATCTATTTCTAAGTCATTTGATTAGCAGACTAGGACAGGAAAATCAGAAGTGCTACTAAATTGTACTAACGCGTTTTTCTTACTGATGTTTCATATCTTTCCCTCAAACTTCAACCAAATTTCATACTTTGGACTAACACATTAGACTGCAGGTGTGTGGAGGATGTAGAAAAGTCTTTCAGTTCTGTTGAAGCAGCACAGTTGGGTACATACACATTAACAAAACTGCAAACAAGGCCAAGTATTTTCATGTGCTTATTGGGCAGTCTCAAGTATCATAAATATTGCACTTCCACTCGCGGACACAGATACATGGCACAGGCATGTGCATTCACACACAGTATTTGGAGATGAGGGAACTTGTATATGGCTTACAAGAAACCTAGGGCAATAATCTCTCATTGCCATCAGGGACCAAGTAAAAAAAAAAAAAAAAAGACACATAATTTAAAAAATATGTTTCATTATAATTTAAATTCTTCCAAGAAAGAGTGATATGAATAAAGAAATCCTCCAGACACTATCCCAAACTCATTAAACCCCAAAGATTTCTCTAAGGTGTATATGCATGCAATTTTGCATCCATTTTGGACATTGGAGGTCTATTTCAAAAAGATTAACTAAACTGCTGCACTAGCAACATTGGTTATCTTTCCTTCGATTATGTGAGCATATTGTTTTAAGCCATATGCTGACAGTCAGCTTGGCCTGCCTTTCTCTAGAACACTTGGTTTACAGTTATAAATGCTACCACTGAGATTCTGAACACACCTAATTTACTAGACAGGCTCATTATTTTATTTACCCCTAAGTGTGGAGGATGCTTTGTAACATGAAGCCTTTTGCAGCAATGATCTGTTTAACACACCTTCTCATCTCATCTGCAGACACTGCAAGTAAAAATGTGGCAGTCCTGTTGTTATGTCTCACAAAGACTCGCTGACAAACTTCAGTTATTTCACTCCACATTCATTAAAATGGAGACTACAGTTGATGTGATCGTGTTTTAGAGAATTTCAGATTTGCTGAAGGTAAGCACAGTATGAGTTGTTCTTACTCAGCACAAAAGTATCGGCTCCCCATTGACACCACCTGTGCTTTAGGACTGAGAACAAAGTAGAAATTGATGCACAAGTAATTTGTTTCATACTTTTCATTTTCTTTGCTCAGATACACTTTTCAAAATACTCTAACACACAACCAGTTTCCTCAGATTTATTTGTGGTAGTTTACGGATTACAAGAGACAAGCATCCCTCAGAATACTTAAGGAACTGTGACTCTACATTTTGCAACAAGGTAAGCATTAGTACCTTCAGTTTAACAGATGATGAAACTGAGATCTGGAGAAATGAAAATGACTTGACACTTCACACCATCAGTTTCTGAGACAGCCTAGACTGAAGCCAACTTCTGTCTCTTAGATCTTATTCTAAAAGCTTGACTATGCTCTGCCATTTATCTTACGCTTTTTTTCTACCTACATATGTCTTAACTCACAAACATCCAGAAACAGTTCAGGGACTAATACTATCTTAAATATTCCATCCACAGCTTCTGCAATGTATATGATTACCTGGAAAGGCTTTACTAGCCATATATTTTTGTACTGTCTCAGCTGAGGGTCTGTATTGTACTACATTTTCCCGAGTGTAAAATCCTTCAGCTCATGTAGAAAGTGTATGTTTCATTTAACAAATTATTTTCTTATATGTTGTACAGAAAGCTTCATTGTATGGCTTAATTTTTCTGTTAGAGAGCTAGTTTGATTATTTCTCTTTCGGTCAGAAAAAGAATGTATTTCAAAAGGCAATTAAAAATACTGCTCCATGGAGTCCACATTTTTACAACAACAAAAAAAGTCATTCATGCACAACAAAAGATACCTCTAGAGCTCTGTGCAGGGCAGTGGGATTAGGAATGAAGAACAGGCAGATTGTAAGAAAAGACTTTGAAACTAGAGAATAGAAACCTAAGTAAGCAGGCTAGCCGAGGAGGCACTGACACAGGGGGAATAACTGCAAGAACAGTACTGCAAAATACTGGTATAAAAGAAAGGAAAAGTGGATCCTGTTAGTTATACAACACTATGGATAATATAAGCTGGCACTGAAGTGCTCACAGCAAGTTTCTAAAATCCTGGCACTGAAGGCCCCAAACTGCTTTACTTGAAAGGGAAAGAAGCCTGGAAATAGATAAAATGCTGTAACACTTAACTGAAACACCAGCGAAGAAGATGCATTTGCAAGTGTATGGATAGCCTGGAAATACATGAGGACACACAGTACAACAGTCTGAGAGAACAGTAAAAGTTGCAGGGGAAAAAAATAAAAACAGCTTGCACATCCATATCTTATTTTCATCTTGATATTTACAGGACGAAGTCAGAGTTTTGCCACTTTAAAACTTTTCACCATTTTTTGCACAGAAGTGCCTCAAGGCCTAAACTGAGCTTTGAAGAGAGCACACTATTCCCCCAAAATGTATTGGATGTTCAGTACTTCATAAGTTTGCCTGAAATAACTGCTTGATTTCTAGTTATATGCTATTAAAGATGAATAAACGCAGAAAGCAGAGCTCAGGGACAGTCACTGTCTCCCTGGCAGTCATGGCCCCAGCAGCCAGCTCAAAGGGCCTGCCGGTCCCGAGCAGGGCACAGACATCCAGTCCAGCCCTATCCAAGCCGTTGCTTTCCTGTAAGGCACAAGTTCTTATTAGGGTTTGAAAGGAGTTCACTCACAGCCGCGAAGAGCTGAACTCAGGCTAGCAAGCCTTGCTCAGCACATGACACTTCCCTGCAGTGCCTCTTGTTCCTCTTCTGCCTCCGGTGCCCCTGCTTGCAGCCACCCCTGTGCTGCACTCCCCTGTGGTCCGCAGCCCCAGGGCTGGCAGCACAGGAGGAACAGCCACCCAAATGAAGGGGAATGACTGTGGCAAGACTCAGGGCAAGTCTGTGCTGCAAAGCATGGGTAATGCAGAGACAAGCTAACTCTAGACGAGGTAGCTGAATGAGTACAAAGAGAAGTCAAGCCATGACAGCAGAGAGTTCATTGTGGGTTAATGTGCTTTGCCGTCCCGGTGGGCCAGATGTATGCTTATGAATATTAACTCTTAAAACTAGATCAAGAACGTAAACAGAGGACAGAACATTTTCATGGCCTGCTGTTCTCCTTTCCTTGCTCCCAGCATGGTACAGTATATATCACAATGCAGCTGCACAGCAAAAGAAAACAGGATAATTTTCATGCACTATATACAATGCATTCAGAATTTCAGCACAGAGACTGCCTGCTTCTTTAATGCATACACATGCTCCCAGGGAGGCAGGCAGTTCTGCAGATAGGTCACAGGAGTCAGAAGAACAGAGCTCGATGCCTGGTACTAAGAACATTTTGAAAAGTCACTTCATCCTGTTTCCTCTCCCAACTTCTTCTGCCTTATCTCATTATATATGCAATGTTTCTAACCCATTCACTACTGATTTGTTCTTCAGAACCTAAATATATAAACTTAAGTTCACCAAATTAAATATAAAACTAGAGGAAGTGGTTTCCAACATACCATGCCACCAAGAGTCTCTGCATGGAAGCTTTGTGGCTTTAGGTCTATACTGGTAAAACATTCTCAATATGTCAATATACTGATGTGAGTGAATACAGAATGCCTAGCAAATGTATTTTCCATACGATGTAAATTAGTCCATTAGTCCAGAACCAATGTCTCCTGCCCTACCTGCAGTTATAATCAATATACCCCATCAACAACTCAGCCATCTGCTTATTATGTTTGTTAAGGTCTAGGTGAATGAGTAATGACATGTTTGGTCCAAATCAGTAGCTAATTCTAGTCCAGAAACCATGTAACTATGTTAGTGTGCTGCTGATGTCCTCTAATTAGCATGTGTCCTGCTGGTGGCTTGGGCACACCACCATAACAAAACTGAACAGCTTCCAGTTTAGAAGTAGCTTGTGTCTGGCCAGCCCAGGAAGTGAGCAGGACTGCTTGCAACTCTGTGCATAACATAAAAAACTCTCCGTCTCAGTTGATTTTGAATGAAGTATTGGCACTGTACAAAATCTGAAAAGCAGGCATTTGTTTCAAATGACTGAGAGGTCCCCAAGTGCAGGAATCTGGGGGATTTCAGAAAGCCTTAAGTGCACCACTAAAACCAAAACAAAACGATACTGTCCTAAACAGAACCTGCAGTGGGGTATCCATAAGAGGAAAACACCAGAGGCTGTACTCTGAAGTCTTCACTTGACTTTCTTCTACCTTAATATCTATCCTCTTTGCCAGAGCAATTCCCCTCATCCTTTATGCTACACATGAAATGAGCCAATATTACTAAGTTCTGCTACTTAAAAATTCAGTCTACCAGACTCTTTCCAAAGGGCTAGACCAATCCATGAAAAAGCTTTTCACAGAAAGTCAAAGCCATAGGATAAGCTATACTGATGCTGATGTCTCTGAAGAAAACCTAACACTTCCAGGTGGAAACCTTCACAGCTGTTGGGCATAGAGACTTCATAGCTTGGTTTTTGCATGCCTGCCAAAGCTTGGTACTTTTAACTTCTAAAATAAAAAAGTGACACCCAAAACTATCAAGCAATTACTGAGTTTCCTGAAATAAAGGAAGTGGCTCAGAGTGGGTGAAGGCTTTTGAAAGCTTTCAAATTGCTAATATTTTAGTGGAGGGTGGGGGAGGAACCTGAATTAATGATCTAATGGGGAAAAAAAGTGCTTATCCTACAAGCATTTCTTTTTTCTAAATAGAAGCAAAGGTTTCTTTTCTGTGGTTGTTTGGGGGTGGGGGTGGGGGGAGGGTGTTGCAGTTGTGGGGGTTTATTTGTTTTTCAGTTTTGGGGAGGTTATTGGGTTGGGGGGGATGTTTCGGGGGTTCTTTCGCATAAAGAGGGAATTGATGCATTGTATCAGGTATCTTAGCATAACTTTTTTGATTGGGAAGTCAGCCTAGATGTTAGAAAATATATGTTATCAATCTTACACTAAAGATTTTAAGAAGCACGCCTCTGGCAACTACAGATTTTAGTAAAGATAGCTATTCCATGTAGGTAGAGAAGCTGTGCACTAACAAATAGCACACAAAACACTGGTGAATTTAAGGGGATGTTTCAACAGTGCAAAGGTTTACAAGGACAGATCAGACTCCAAGTTTGGTGTTTATTGGTACCGTACATTGGTATGTATAGGTACATCCACAAATATTACTCGTCTATTGCTTACCAGGGTAGCTAGAGGGATACATACCTTTTATTTACATATTTTAACTTGTTTGGTTGTTTTAATGTAATTTGATGCTCTTAAAAGTGGCTTGGTGATTACAGGAAATTAGAGACATTTTATAGACTCTCTGCACTTGTGGTGGAAGTCAGACAACCTTAAAAATTCTCCTGTCAGGTCTTCAAAATCACTAGGTGCAATAGGATCTTGAATAATAATAATAATAGTAATAACAAAAAAAGTCCCAAAGCCCACCCAACATTTACTAACAAGTGCTTGAAAATTGTTCTTGCCATAAAACCAAAGCCTACACCACCTTTTCTGAACTTGCTCCTCCATTAACAAACCGCTCCCTAGAAGACTACCCAGTTGCCCAGAGCTACAAGGCAGAGCAATCTGCACAGCAAAGATGAAGCATAACGGTTCTGTCACCCTGACAGTAGAATCAATCTCTGTGCTAAACTACATGATGAAAACAAGGTCTGTGAGGTTGAGTATGTGATACTACAGTGGAAGACTATTAATCACTTTAAGTCTTCTAGAAAGGAGTTAAAACTTATCATTTCTTTTAGGGTCTTCTGTTTAGTAGAAGTACATAGAGAGGAAACTGGCTCAAGCTAGACTACTGTGTGTGGACAGAGTAAATAACTATTACTTGAAATAAAATACTGCTATCCCTCTTTCTGTCTTCCAGCCCTCTCTGTTAGCTAACACATGGACTGACTGCGGAGGTGGCTGAAAGAGCAGACAGCAACCTGCCCTTTCCAGAGAAAAGGGAGCAGTGAGAAGTCTCAGAAAGACTTATAAAATGGAAAGTAGGACAGCAGAAAAAAAAAAAAAAAAAAAAAGGAGAGGAAAAGCAAGAGATTTTGTTCTTTTCCTCTATAGTACAGCATTCACTTGTTTTTCTTATAATGTCTAACAGCTACCAACCAGATTCATTCAGTACTGCCTCTCTTCAGACTTTGAAGGACAAGAGAACTAATGCTCAGGCTTCAAATGCCCGTCTTAGCTAAAGGCAGATCATTTTCTTGCTTACATCAGTATAAATCTGGAGTTACTATAGTGACATGATGATAGAAGCATGCATAAATAAATTCAATGTATGTGAAAAATATTTCAACCCTGCATATGATTTGCTGCCATTTCAGAATATGTTTCAAGCCACTTTTCAGGGTGAACGTTAGAGAAAATCTTTTGTGTCTGACATCAGCTCTCCCGAATTACATTAACTAGCTAAACTGATGGAACGTACATATACATAGAAAGCTGGATGTTCTTTTGAAGAAAATATTTTCTTAAACATAGATCCATTTTTGTCTTTATATAAAAGCATTACCTCAAAATTAATTGCCTTTCTTGCTACTCACATTATCTGTCACATCTAGCACGTTTTGCAAGATCAACCTCTTGGGCTCTTTTTCTTATAAAATTTTTAAAAGTTAAGCAAAAAATTCACCTGCTGTGGAGTTATTAGACAATTAAAATTTTTAAACACTCTTTAAGAAGCAGTTTTTATAAAATAAATAAATAATTTATATTTTATAAAATTAATATAAGTAATTTCCTAACTGTAGAGATTAACTTACAATGTTTAGATTTTTTACTAACTCCACTGCAGTAAAAATCAAAACTTGAGGAACTGTAAGCAGTTTCTGAGATCAGGGAGTGGCTAAAATGGATGGGAAGATTTTTTTCTTGAAGGATTTAAACAAGGAAAATGAAGTACTTCATCATGACATGAAACCAAACATAAAGACTATGTTGAACAGGTTCACATAAGAGATCTAAATGTATTCTTTTTCAAGTACAACTACAATTTTTTTTTTTTTAAATGATTCATATAACTCTCACGTATGATCATGCGGAAGACATTTTAGCCTTGTATATTGCGCGTCAGTCTTCCTGATCTAGGTTCTGACACCATTGCATGCAGTTGTATTCTAATTTCTGAACAAAGATGTTATTTCTCCACTTTGCAAAGCTTTTCATTTGATTTACTTTTACAGAAGACATTCAGGTATCAAAATGAGAGAAAGAAATATCAATTGCTACCTACCTTTGACAAAGGCATCCTGTCTCAGAAATGCAACACCAAATGCTAAGAGTTTAAGCCACAAAAACATGGTTATTTCTGGAAATCAGGCGTATCCTTATGAAACAGCATGTGTGTGTTTCTGGAAAGCAAAATAAATGTTATCTGTCTGCAAAAGAATTTCTCAGCAAAACTTGAACCAAAAAAGAGAATAACTAGGCACATACATTGCACTGCCTGCTTATCTGTGAAGGAGTCGCTTCCTCTGTTACCCCAAACTAACCACTCGCAAACTCACTACTCAGTTTAGTGATGTCAGAGACAATTACTTCTTAAAAAAAAATTCTTTCAGTTTCCAGGAAGTCAAGAGGGTTTTTCTTAAGTTGCTACAGTAATGTTCAGCTTCCTTAATTCAAATGAAACAGATTTTCAGCCATTTCTTTCTACTGAGGAGCTAAATGAGACTTAAGTTTTCAAAGAACTGGATTTAACAAACAGTCACTCTTTCTCTTCATATTCACTTTTCTATTGCATATATTTACTGAGCCCTTTCTGTGTTATGGATGCTTGAGATCTCTGTTGAGAGAAAGAGAAACCCAAACCATCAGTCAACAATACTAGCAACAAGGCCTTCATATGCATCCTCAAGTGAAGTGACTGCTAATTAAATGAAAACCCTTTAAAAATGACATATATTTCTGACTCTTTCCACAAGCATGCAATTCCAGGTATGACAGTAATACACAACAAATAGATATAGGCAGTCTAATTCCTAATTAGATAGCTCCATGCAATTCCTTACCATGGTAGTGCCAAAGGATCGTGGTTCCTTTCCTGGAGTTGATGTAAGATACACCAAAGACATTTTCCCTCACTGCATGCACTGAGATAGTCCTCAACAACTTGATAACAAATGCCCATTATATAGTAGATTAGAAAGGGAATAAATGTTGGGATTGCTTCTCTTACTGGAGATTTCAAAGGTTTTACAAGAACCAGCAGAATCCTGTCACAAGATAGGTAAGGAAAGGAAGAGCATGTATTTGTGCTTATTCTTCATATCATAAGTCATTCACAGACTTCCTAAGCATCACACAGGAAAAAGTTGCAAATTCACATAATACTTCACAGAAGACATGAGCGAATCAAACTCTTCTCAAGATTAAACCCAGCTTCTACACATCCAACTTTGAGTCAAGTCTTATAACACAGGCCACAATCATAGCTTCCATAAAGTAGTATGTTCCTATGAACTCTCTGTAATAATAATTATATTGTAGATGTGTTCAGAACAAAACTGACATAGTGATATCACTCTGACACTCCAGAGACTTCAGCTCTGATATGCAATAACTTCATCATCCTGGAGTTGTCATAAATTGAATTTGGACTACAGCCATACATTGTCTGCAGCACTGACATCTTAGTCCCCGTTATCCTAGACAAAACCAGGATAACAGAAGGGCTGAGGTGTGCCATCTGGTGAATAGAGTGCATGATATATCATGGAGAATGTCATGTAAAGGCTCTCAACAAGAACCAGGTTCCACTTCTACCTGACCTTCTCCAGCAGTTTTATACAACCTCCACTCACTTTTTCATCAAGCTGTGTCCTCAAGACAAATTCCTGCACAGTGGACCTTTTCTGATTGTGTGACATTTACATAGCCTCCATAGCACTTAAATACCGCAACATATCATATATATTATGGAGTCATAACATCACACACTCTACCCCTCATATCATTTGGGTACAATATTATTACACTCATTTAACAATTGAGAAACCATAAACTATCAACTGTTAAAATTAAATAACTGACCAAAATTACAAATGAAACTCGCAAAGGATTCGGAGACTCAAACCATATATCTTAAGTCTCAGTGAAGTGCTAAGAAGAAAACTCCCTCTTTCTGAGAGTATATCCTTCAGTCAGCAAATTGTTTCACTGCCCATTTTCTGGCAATAAAATATTGCCCTGTAACTGAGAGAACAAACACATTCAGAGAAATTACACAGTGTCTTTTATTTCAGATTAGTCTCAGATGTTTTAATATTCCATCTGCTCGCTGTGTTTTTGAAATACAAATCTCAGTAGTCTGTCTATTTGACATTTGTCTATATGGACAACAGAGAAAGAAATAAATTATATCATGGTACTAAAATACTGGCTTCTCAAAGACTCTAATTAAGAAGCCAGTATTTTTACTGAGAGATCCCATGTACATTTAAGTCACTAAGTCCTCAAAACAGCTGTGGACCTGGCCTAATAAGGAGGAAGGAAATGTGTGACAAAAAGCAAACTCTCAAGATTTCTCTCATCATAATAAGCCTTTGAAAGCAGGTAATTACAGCTACATACACAAAACTAGAAGTTACACAAAAGAAAGTTCAGATTTAAGCAAACAACATAGAATCAGTCAAAGAGAATCAGTACACTTCATTAGTCACAAAAAAAGATGTTGCAGGATATAAAGTTTTGTGTATTGGAGGACTTCAGAACCGATAGGGCAATCTCAGCTCTACTAATTAACAAAGGAGGGCAGCTGAGTTCCTCTCATCCACAGAGAAGGTTAGAAAATGGTGGTCATAGACTTGCTGAGTGGAAAACATGGTTCATAAAAGCAGTTGCTCCAGAAAAAGAAAGAGAAGATGGTTTGAAGGGGAAATTCCTATGGTGTAGGTCTGGCTGATGTCCAGGATATAAACTCTTCCGTTTCACTCTTATGTCAAGCAGAGATTGCTTGGGTTTGCTAGCTAAGATCACCACATTGTGAGCAAGCCAAAGAAGAGACTACAAAGTATAGAAATTTCAGTTCTAGTGTAGTTCAGACCTGTACTGAAAGTGCTACCATAAAGATGCTAGAGCTGGGTTTTACACTCATCACCTTATATTGAGCTCCATATCACATAAGTTCGGTCTGCTGCTTTCCATAATACATCATGGCTACACCAATGTATTTACACCCCATAAATTATTTCCTATTCATGGCTTACCCAGAGTTAATCACAAATGTGTTTAAGGTTATTAGAACACATTAAATCTTTTCCCAAACATAAACTGCAGCCTTCTTCCCAAGGATAAATCCAAAACCTCACTTTTGGGGGAGTGGAAGGGGATTAATTTACTCTATATGCAGATCAAGCTATTAAAATAAATCCTTTCTCAGGACACAGCCTTAATTTTTAATAAGCCAGATGATTATGTCAGTATGTAACTACAACAGTACATTTCCCATGCACTGGAAAGAATCAAAGCCAGAACCATCAATTTGTACTATTAAGGATTTCTAAAGTGACATAAAAAAATGTGTAGATGCTGAAGTTACCCATCTTTTGGGAAGCCTGTCTCTTTTGTAAGTTATGAAAAGAGCTGAAATACCCAAAACAAACAAAACCAAAGCCTGTAAGAAGGAAATCTTTTCTCGTCTGATTCAGCTATGTTGCAATACAGTAGATTTGTTAAATCACCATAAATGTCTCCACAGTCTGTGGAGTTAAACACCAGCTCAGAGGGCAATTATGTCACAGCTGTAATAGAATTCTAAAAATACTAAGTGACAATAACAGTTTTCCTTTCAATACACATCTGAAGCCTTTGGAAAAAGATCACAAATACCTACCTCCCCCTACTTCAAACCAAAAAATTTAAAGAACAGAAAAAAGAAAGGGAATTCAAGGTAGGGAGAATTAAAGCAATATGCCTTTTCTCTGGATGAGTTGCAA
This sequence comes from Athene noctua, assembly GCF_965140245.1. NCBI lineage: Eukaryota > Metazoa > Chordata > Aves > Strigiformes > Strigidae > Athene > Athene noctua. The sequence goes on from NC_134041.1 coordinate 25,446,507, forward strand.
ATATTGTAATGAAGCAATTCACATAATTTTATTTGAAAATACATTGAAATCATAATCATTAATTCCTTAATGTTTTTAAGTGTTTTATGACATGTTTGTTATATGACACTGTCATTTGAAAATATTTCTATGCTGAAGTTACCATATATTTTCGGATAAGTTAACCATCCCAGATCTAGTCTAAACATTAAAAAAAAAAAAAAAATGGAAAGGCAAACACCAAATGAAACAAACTCACAAGAAATAACAGAAACATAAATCAAGTTGCATTTCAGAACTAGCTAATATTTTGCAGGAATATATGCAGGCTACAGTCAGCTTCAACACTAAATACACCACTACTGGGTTTGATTGACAGTTGACAAAAAAAGTTTGGCTCTACTGTGAGAATGAAATTAAGTCTCAAAGGAACATACTATTACATTCTTTATATTCAGATGCTCAATTCTTGCAATAGTTTTCTGAAACAGATGATGTAAGGAAGGAGAAAAATCAAGTTATTCTCTGGAAAGATGCACTTAAAATTCCCACTGTTTTTTATTTACATTGATTTACATGACCCAGATGTCTCACATGAGAACAATAATTATTGAATAAGGAGATGATGATAAAGATACCATCAAACCTCATTCTCAATTCTCTTTCTCTCCCATCTCTGTAGTTCTTGGCTAGGTCTAAAAAAATCCTCACAGCCTTTGATATGAGCTCTGAAATCAAGAGTGCCCCTCTGACAGGGAATCATAGAATGGTTTGGGTTGGAAGGGACCTTAAAGCTCATCCAGTCCCAACCCCCCTGCCACAGGTAGGGACACCTTCCACTAGCCCAGGTTGCTCAAAGCCCCGTCCAACCTGGCCTTGAACACTGCCAGGGAGGGGGCAGCCACAGCTGCTCTGGGCAACCTGTGCCAGTGCCTCACCACCCCTCAGAGTAAAGAATTTCTTCTTTGGATCTAATCTAAATCTACCCTCTTTCAGTTTAAAACCATGACCCCTCCTCCTACCCCTACACTCCCTAATCAAGAGCCCCTCCCCAGCTTTCCTGTACCCCCTTTAAGCACTGGAAGGCCGCTATAAGGTCTCCCTGGAGCCTTCTCTTCTCCAGGCTGAACAACCCCAACTCTCTCAGCCTGTCCTCACAGGGGAGGTGATCCAGCCCCCTGATCATCCTTGTGGCCTTCTCTGGACCCACTCAAGCAGGTCCATGTCCTTCTGATGTTGGTGATCCCAGAGCTGGACACAGGACTGCAGGAGGGGTCTCAGGAGAGTGGAGTAGAGGGGGAGAATTCCCCCCCTCGACCTGCTGGCCACACTTCTCTTGATGCAGCCCAGGACACGGTTGGCTTTGTGGGCTGCGAGTACACCTTGCTAGCTCATAGTTAGTTTTTCATCCACTAATACCCTCCAAGTCCTTCTCCATGGGGCTGTTCTCAATCCAGTCATGGCCCAGACTATATTTCTGCATGGGATTGCCCCAACTCATGTGCAGGACCTTCTAACCACATATCCACCGTTCTTGGCAGAGTGACTTGGATTAGGTGGAAAAAAGAGTCTCAGCACAGAAGAACCTTTTAGTGCCAGCCCTAAACTGTTTCCCTAAACAGGGGGAGGGAAACTCTTCCCAGGGATGAGACTTAACCCTAGGTCTAGTCAACTATCCCCCTGGTTAAGCCAGGATGAGGTCTGATTCTTTCACTCCTAATGCGACCACAGCATCAGAGCAAGGAGTTGTCATCCCCAAAACACTACACACACCCATCCTCCTTCACAGTCTCTCATAACACATCAGGCAAAACTGCTGTACATACTCAGTGACTGATCATAGACAGTGCAAAAGCTCTGCCCAGATCCCAAACAATCTTAGAGCTTGTTGAGAGAGACCAAGATCTCTAGTAGCCTCCACAGCTGCTGTCAACTTTCCACTAGGAGACGTTTCTGTAGCTCTGTTTTCTAGGTTGTGCGGCACAAAGGCATTAGATTACAGAGTGCACTATGCATGGTGTGACCTTCAAACACTACTACACAAAGCATTTCACTTTTTTTTGCTTCTGAAGGCATCATTACTTAGAAGTGGTCCTGCTTGGTCAGGTCTTATCACACTGTGTAGGCAAAAACAAGGCAGAAGAAGAGAAAATTCAGCCGAACATGCTTGATTCTGTGGTTAAGCAGATCTCTTTTCCCAGAGTATTTCACTGGCTTTCAAACAAAACCAAATGGACAGCCTGGGCTGTACCCGCTTGTGCAGGAGCTCACAGGGATTGAAGTCACCCATGAAGGCAACTGTACTCAAGTGAGAAACCTGCAAAAAGGGGCCACAGCACTTTCAATACATCTAACAAAGGGGAAGGATGACAACAGTTAGAGAGTAAAAAAAGTACCCGTGTAGGCCAGATAAACATAAGCACTGCTCAGTTGCTACCTGCTCTCAAAAGCTTTACTAGGAGGCAGTTCCCGGTATGTGGCATCTTCCTCTTTTCAGTACGGGTTCCTGCCTTATTTCCTCCCTCCAAGTAAGAGTGACGTCTGTGTGTGGGAGAGCACTCATGACACCTCTGCCCCAGAACAGCTTCATTGTGTGCTAATGCAGCTAAAAAATCCCTTACTATTTTGAGAATGAAGCCAAGGAGCTGGTTCTTATCACAATGAAGTGTAGAGGAAAGCAGAAACCAGCATAAAAATCACAAATGGAGACAGGGAGAGAACAAACTCTTCATCCATGTAAGCAACATTGAAACTCCCCTATTCCACACCACAGTGTTTCCAAAACTGTTTCCTATCTCTGCCTGGTACCACAGGGCTGGGAGGAAACAGACTGGAAAGATGGAGAGAAGGCAAGAGTAGCAGTAAAAAGGGTATGAGCACAGTGTTTCCATACAGCTACAAGCCAAATTGTGTCTCAGATTAAATTGTCATAGGTTGCTCCCAAAAGATTGGGCCACCCTATATCTGCCATCAAGTATCAAATAACAGCCATGCTTACCCTGCACGCTAACACCTACAGGGTCTGTGCCACCCAAAAACTATCATTCCTGGCACTTGCTGTGTTCAGTGCCATAGGAACTGTGACTGAAAGATGCCAATGAATCTGTACTCTTTTTGTTCTCTCTTCATACAATTTCATGCTGCTCGGTTTCACCCTGTGTCCATTTCTCTAAGAGTTTAGCCAAATAAGGGTGGGCATTCACCTTCCTCAGCCAACACAACTTCCAAGTCCAGAGTCAATGTGGTGTCAATTCAGCATTGATTACAAAAAATTCTAACTGGGTTGCATTTTGGGGTTTGTTGTTTTTTTTTTTTTTTGTTTTTTTTTTTTTTTTTGTTGTTTTGTTTTTTTTTTTTTTTTTTTTTTTTTTATTTATTTATTTTGAGTGTTTTTTTTCTTTTGGGGTTGGTTTGTGTTTTTTTTTTTTTAATTCAAGGAATGGTGTTGTCCACTGGTACCTAATCCTGATGCTGTTTTGTGTTAATGTGTTTACAAAATGTTGTATAAATTATTTTTCTTAAGAAATGTATTCTTGAGAACACACCTTTGTTTCTTTTTGTCCAGAGACTTTGAAAGAATAAAGTACAGAGAATGTGATTCAATAAAAATGAAATTCTCTACATACTCCATACATCGCTTGGATTGAAAGGTACTCAGACTTTTTGTTTTACATAATTTTTCCTTGCATGGAAGTCACCTCATATGGCCCAGCTCAGTTACACTGATATTCAGCATGGCTGCACGTCAGAATTAAGTAGTTCCACAGAATCTGAAGGCACACACCTTAGCAAACACTAATTAACACAGGATAAATTCATCCCAAGGGGAACTCTGTTTAAATCAAAGGAGCTACCTCCATAATGCATTTTATCCTGTAAAATTAATTTGACAGCCTTATTGTCAACTGAAAACATTGCTCATGCTAGAGAATATATGTTATAATACTCTTAAATTTTTGTTGAATATTTGCTAAGGAATCTATTTTGCACATACTTTTTCAGGCTTACTTGCAATTGCCAAAAACTATTTATTGAAGAAAGAAAACATTTTTGCTTAATTTGTCATATTCAATCAAATTATTTTAAGGTCAAGAGTAAACAATACAGCTCTTTTTGCAGTCGTACTGCTAGGCTGCTATCAACCCTCAGGCAATGATGATTTGACATCTTCACTTCATATGTTGCCTGCATGATCTATGATGTACCTGCTCAGGACAGAGATTGTATTTTGGTATCCCTGAGGCACTATTCACAATCTGGCCCAAAATGAGCAGTAAGTCTGTGATAAGCTCTCAGAAGTGTCAGGTACTTACTTTTTGCTTACACATAAAATCTTTCCAGGATAACACTAGGCACAGTTTTTGTGAAATGGGTGTTCTTGAATAGCCCTGTTTAATGTGCCCCCTTAGAATTTGCTGCCCTTAGACAGTGGCATCATACCTATAAGCACCGAGTCAGATATGTGTTGAACATCTGCTCTTCCTCCTGGTTTTGAATGAGTGCTGGATGCTGAGAGCAGCTCAGGATTTAGCTTCAGATATGGCATTCAAAGACTGCACAATGAATTAGTTCATTTCACATTATGAAACATCAAATAAACATTTTTACCCATAGTGTCTTTTCTTCATATCCTTCCATCATCTAGTTTGAAAGGGAAAATTAAAGGAAGGGAGAACATTTATGTGAATATTTTCTACCCATGGACAACTTCTTGTTGAATTCCCATTGGGAAGAACCTTTCAACAATGGCAGATTTTTCCTTCTTTTAGTCTGATTCTCCTTTTTTTTTTTTTTTTCCGGTTTCATTTCTCCTAGTACTAACTACTAGATTCTTATAGACACTCATGTGACTGACTCAGCAAATGAACAACCACAGCTTTAAAAAGGAGTGAGTTGAATGCCAGGCAGGGAGCTGTGCCCTGCACAATCCCACTGAAACTTAGGAGGAGTACTGCCACTGGAGATACTAAACAAGCTCCCACTGTGCAGGATCCCCCTCTATTACCTTCATCAAATCCACCCCATCTTTAGCAAAACTGATTACTTGTTGCTGATTGCTTCTTATGAGCAAACCTGTGTCTGATACTTAATTTTCCCAAATTAGATGCAAAATTGTACATGACTATATAATACTCTGCAGTAAATGTTGTCGTACCTGCACTATACAGAAAGCCATAGTTGTGCCGTATTTGCAGAAGGCCTCACAGAACATGAGTCAAAGCAATAGCAACAACAGCCAACACGAAAAAAAAAAAAAAAAAAAAAAAAAAAAAAAAAAAAAAAGAGCCCACACAGAAAAATAAGAAAATGACTACAGAAACAATCTTTCCCAAAGTATTTCCATTCTGGTTTCAAAGTAGCACTCGTGTACTTTGTTGCATTTCACTGGACATTCCCTTATCTCTTGGACATTGTTTCCCCTGTGCTCTGTAGCATACTTAAAGGTATCTGTCTATTGTGAAGCTAGTGCTTAAAATAACCAAACAGGGTGAAGATTTTTTTGAAAAAAATTTCCTTTTTAAAGCATGACTTCAGCTGAAGCAAGCCAGGACCAGTGTCAGACTAGGCTACAAATTTGTGTTTTGAGCCCTCTTTCTACAATATGATACTTCTGGGTGAACTGCTGATTAGTCTGCGACATAAACTAGTAGACCAGCTTCCTTTCTGTGAGTTCCCTGTCCATTTTTCAGTTTTTCCCAAGTAGGTATCTTCTGTGACGTTAACTTATATATTGTTTGCTTCTAGCACTGCATTCTGCTTCCACCTGGACTGCTTCCCACCCTGGATGCTAGATTTATTGTCATACACTATTAGCTGTGGTTTGCAAGTCCTCCCAGTGTTCTGCTATTTGTCGGATGACAGTGCTTATATCCAAGAGTATTCTTGTTCATTTTTCCAATAAGATACTTAATAACTTTATACCAAATGATTTCTTAACATCCAGACTATGATTATTTTTTGGATGGAAATGTATTCCCACAGCTGATTGCAGTCATTATGGTACAGAAGCACAAAAATGCCTTTGAGGAAGGTATTTACAAGCATAAACCACAAATAGTTACCTAGAAGGTTGGTCTGCTTACAGTGATGCTGTCGGTCATCTTCTGATAGCCTATCTCTTACCCTTCTCCACATTCTGACATGATTTTTCTCTCTGGGGCTGTCCAAATGGGTTAGATAGATGTCTCCAAAGATAAGCATGTGGCAGGCATTACTTCTTCCTCAGTGGCTTGTCAAGAAACTACTGCTATAAAGCTAAAAGAGACCAGAGGATTTCTAAAATCTTAACTCATAATATCCATCTTTGAATTTGAACAGTCAGGATACCAGACTGATCCCATAGACTTACCTTGCATGTCAGGGTCTATGTCACATCTCCCTCCCTCAGTTTCCCTGCATGTAACCTCTTCAGTTTATATCTTTCCGACACATGCACTGTAAGGCACCTTAAAATGTGACAAGTTCATAATGCTGATACTCAGAAAAAGTCCATCTGAAGATAAACAGGTTGTCTTTGTTTATTCTCAGACTATAAAAACAACAAAGTAATCAGCACAGGCAGTAAATTCAAACCTTCTTTAAAGAAAAGGAGTTATCAAAATTGGAAGGAAACACTGACAAATAGTTCACTATAAGCAGAGACAAATTTTTCTGAGAAGCAATAAAAAACCCCTTTCTGTAGAATAAAAAGACTTCTGTAACATTGAAAATTCCATGAAGCTACATCCTGGGGCATACACTTTTGAAATATATTTTTTAAGTACTGTCCCAGAAACACTTTTTATTCAGTCTTGTGTAAGTCCATGTACTATGCTTATTTGGTCCTTTAGAAGTGCTAAAATATCTGATAATATCACCCATCTTCCCTGACTGACATAGAATGAGCCAGTGATAATAAAGTAATAATTTTCACAACACAGGTAAGAAATGAGGGAAGGGCAGGCTGCAGAAGTAAAAAGTGTGTGAGATGTATTACAGTAGCATGGAAAAAAGGTTACTTGATGCATTTTATATGTGCTGCTTGGTCAAAATATTTAAAATTGATTAGTTGTCTGCAATAATAGTTATATTAAATCCAGATTTACCAAACCATCAGCCTTCTCATTTTCTCTGCTACCTCCATACTAATTTTATCCTTTCTTTTAGTCAAGAATGTTGTTTGTCCTGGGACATAAACAAAACTTACTGTGAACTTAAAATGACAATGAAATAGAAAAACTGAAGACAACACTAGATTATTCAGGAAAAAATGAGATCTGCAGTTAGGATCTACCAAATTTAAGATGGTCTAGCTGATCTTTTTAGATCACATATTTGTTTGTCCTTCTGAAAACTTCTACATTATTCAGAAAGTTTAGTGAAACTTGTCCTACTTGGGTAGACTGGTGTCTAGCCTGAATGAGAAGCGCAGAAGGTAAATCTGAGCAAAACTGAAAGAGAGACTTAATTAAGTACTTCAATTTCATTAAAATTATTAAAATGAATGTTATATAGAGTCATTTATACAATTTCAAATGCTTCTCTATCACTTCTTGTTAATGGGCATAATAAAAGTCCGCTAACAGAAGTGCAGAAATATGGGAAATATATACTTTTAATGTAGCAACCAGGTAAACAGTAGGCTCTTGTGCAAGACAGATTGTGGCAGAGAGCCAAGTAAATACTTGAGTGATTTAAAGACAGGTAAGAGAAAAAGACAGCAGTGGGAAATAAAAGACCCTGAAATAAAAATATTTGTTCCATTATTTTTGTTTTATAGCTTATCTCTATTTCAGTGTAGGATATTTTGTAATAAACACTCAAAGACATTTAACATAAATTGGCTATTTTAACTGTGTCAGAAAAGCTCAAGAAATATATTGCTGGTGCCTTATAAACACATACAATATGTTTACTGCATACAATGCAGTGGAATAGGAAAAAATAGCCAAAAGAAGGTGGTGGAGGAGGAAGAGGGAAAGCTTCTAATCTCTCACACTGAAACAGTCTATGCTGTGATATTCCCAAAACACCTGGAATTCTAAAAGTCACAAATAATCTAATCACAACAGGAATAAAACAGCATCAGATTCCTTTAGTTCAAGAAAAAAAAAAAAAAAACCAAAAACCTTTCATATGTTTCACAAAGAAATATCACAATTTCACAACAGTTAATTCTATAATTTGTGCTCATGTGTACACTGCCAAAAATCTGGTCTTTGACAAAAAAAAAAAAAAAAAAAAAAAAAAAGAAGCCTATCACTACTATTTCTTCAGTTTGTTTTAAAAAAAATGATAAAGTGTTAGCAATATAATTTCTGGCACAGAAAGAACAGCTCATCTTTCTCCTCTCAAGCTTAGGCTGACATATTAACCGAGGTAACATGCTCTCCCCCTCCCAAGATCAGCATAAAATATTTGCACATCCTCTTTCTGCCTTATAGCAAGTATTATTTCATATACTTACTAAGTTAGGAAATATCACAGAAGATGAAACTCCATGCAACAGTTATTTAGCAAGAGGTTCTGTCTGTCATCTTCTCATAAGAAGATCCGCTTTAGAGTTTATGAAATTCTAGGTTAAAATACAGAGGAGTTATATAAAACTGTGTTTTATGCAAAACAAGAAAAACTTGTTAGCTAAACATTGACAGTTCCTAGAGCAAGGTAAGTTTGTCAAGTCTGTCTATCAAAACCAGCAAACAAAAATTAAGGTTTTTCCTTCAGACAAAGGTATACCGAGAAATATATCAACCTCATTTCAGATTGACATCCCAGCTTTATTTTCAGTTTGCTGATGTTGAGCAAGTTGCCCCACACTGATCAATGGAGATGCATTCTGGAGGGATGAACTTTCTGACAGATTTTATCCCTTCTTCAAGACATTGTCATTTTAGGTGGAAAAGACCAACACTGTGGAAAAAAAAATACAGATTCACAAAGAAGTTTTTTAAGAAAAGCAACTAATCTGTTCATTTTCCTTTCATTCTTCAATGGTAAACAGGAGAATAATTTAAAGACAGATGATGACAGCGAACAGAATAAGACCAGCCTGCCCTCCACTGTCTCTGACCCAGAAAATCCTTTGTGTTCTTCCTTGCCCTTGGAACCTTCCTTTCTCCAAGTTTCCCACATTAGCCTGAAAAAATACCTGCTGACATCTAAACTTTCACACTAATGTTCACAGTTCACTCTCCTTGAATCATAAAGTTTGACAGTCAGACTTAGACTTCCTTCTAGCTGGAAATAACATCTTTTGCATACTACTACAATATTCAGACAGTACATGTGCCAAATACCAGTCCCAAGGAAACCAAGCTCCAATCAAACCTTCAACTTCTGGACAAGGTGGGGAGTTCAGTCTTCATTCTCTTTTGTTTGCATGAAGAACACAAGCAGAGTGAGAAAAAAGAAGTTCCAAAACAAGGTGGGAAGAGCTTTTCTCTGCCGTTTCCACAGTGGCCCCTGTTCTGCTCCAAGGCATAACAGGGAGTACAAACTGTTTTTGAGAAAGTCTGGTTTTGATATATGTCCTAGCTCAGCACTGCAAAGTTGAGCAGGCTGAAAATGTACATATTCTTTGTGCAACCATCCAACCACATGAAGTCTCTCAATATCATGCATCTTTACTTATTTACCTATTTTAAAGAGTTTTATGCTTTCGTTAATGTTCAAATTAAGGGGAAAAATTGCTTTGAATCATCTACAATAGTTAAATAGTGTAAAACCAGCTTTAAAAATTATCCACACCAATCTTCAAAAGCTCTTAAAATTGCTTAATCATCAAGTAAAAGCTCAAACAGAAAACCAAAAGTCAAATAGATTATATATCTTGAATCCATCCAAATACTCACTTAAACCACTTTACTGCTGATAAACTAATGATAAATACAGCATAGAAAGTAATATGTACTGGAAGCAAGTTTTGTCTAACTGCAACATTAGATACATTTAATGCCTTTACTCTCAATTACTCCATGAAAGATCACCAGCAGTGTTTTCAAGACTACCATATTAAGCCCAAAAAAGCTAACTGAAGTTGATATAACTGAAAAACAATAAACACTCCTGACTGCTGCTTTCTGATTTTGCCTCAGCTTGGCATGCAAAGAGTTCTGCTCTCAGCTTTCCAAGCTGGTTTCACTTTCTGGTTCCTGTATGATAATTACCAAGGCCCAGCAATGGAGCAAAGCTGCAAAATTCATGACTGAGGGCCTGAATATAACCGCCCTTTCTGGCTAAGCAAAATCCAAGTTATATTGGTGAAGCCATGATTTTGTTTATCTGTCTCTGGGAAATCTCTTTAAAGACAGACATTCTGGAGATCAGTTAAGGCATTTTGATGCAGCCCACTGCTGGTCCCTGAAGTTAAGAAATACTCTGGGAGCTGAAAACAGCAGAGTTGATACCCAGCCCCCTGCTCCCCAACCTCAATTTAACCTACTGAAACCTTTTATGTCAGTGCATGCCTTCTTACTTTTGGATTGTTTGGATGAAAAGACCCATCCTTTGGGAACAATCTAATTAACATATTGGATTTCATTTTGTACATCAGAGGTACCAAGCTCCTTGTCACTAGTCTGACTTTGTATCTGAAGTGTCATAGGGGCCAGCACTTTCTTACTGAATGTAGAAGAGTGCAGTGCCAGATAAATACTACCCAAATTCTCATCGAAGGACTACTTTAAAGATTCAGCAAAACTTTTTAAGTTAGTTGCCTCAGGTTCTTCTAAATTGATAAGCTGGTTTCTTAGCTCTTGTCATCATACATTGGATGATATGCAGTTTGTACTGAACTAAACCATACATGACACTGACTCCTGGTCCCGCAGGACCAACAAACCCTGCTCTGGGGGAGTGGAGGGGTTGCAGAAGAGTGCAGAAATTTGAAGTTCTGTCGAGTCCAAGTGCTGAGAGCACATCTCTTGCTCTGCCTGGCCCTCGGCTGCTCTTTCAGCTTGTTGATGGCTTCCAGTTGACAAGACAGGACTTGAACATGTACAGAACAAAATGGTCCATTAGATAGCCCTCCCTAGTACCACTTTTCAGCAGTACGTTCAATGGGATGCATGTGATGTCTCAGTGTGTTCTGGCTTGTAGTTTAACCACACATTTCAATCCATCTATAGTATACACAGTTGCTAGTAATTCCTTCTTTTCTTACCAGTAATGAGGTGCAAGGCTGGGTTTTCTGTTTAGAAAGCCATAGCTTTTGCTTTATGGAAAATTCTGCAGCATTCTTTGGAATATTTGTACATTTTAATCTTTGAAGACATGCTATATTACAAGTGCAGAGATCCTCATTGTCCTTCTCTTAAGCTGAGGACAAGCATTAACAACATTTTTTTTTTTTCACCAGATGTCCCCTAACCATAGTACTACTGTTCAGGGAATGGCACTCTGATTAATTCAGCTCCATGCTGCACATGTGTTCTGGACTAACAATGCAAATGTGTGTAGGAGGGAAGTGGGAGGAGGAGAGCAGAGGTAAAAAGTAGATCATGAAGTAAGGAAGTGGTGATCACTCAGAGCACTGCAGATGAAAGCAAGATGCTGGTAATAATCTCAGCAGAGAAAATATGAATGCTAGTACAATGTGCTTCACTATATCCAGCTCCATCTAGGTGTCAGGTTGCTGTGCTCTGCACTTGGCTCTACAGGCATTTGGGAAGTCCCAAGGAGTGTTCCAAAAGGGCAATGATACACAGGATCCTCAGCGTGCATGTAGGTGTATATAGGAACATATACATTAATATGTACACATGTATGAAGTTGCAAAATAGTTGTCATTTTTAGATGGATGGCTTATAAGCTAAGACAATCCTTTACATGTTCCACATTTGTGTAAGATGGAACATGTTTTGTGTTCCAAGTTACACAAAAATCTTTGATCATACACTTGTTTTAAGCAACTCATGCTGCCCAGCTCAGCAAGGTTAATGTACACATTTGCTGCTAAAATTAATTTCAATAGCATTTAAAGGGTCACTTCTTGGAAGCTTTAAGCTCTGAGAACTAGAGAAAACATATATCTAGCAGGAAACCTAGTAACTTAGATTTATAGCTTGACCTTGACTTATGGGAAAATACTTTATAACATTCTAGATTTATTATTCTCCTTCCTGAAGACCCTGACTGTAAAAATGAGGCTTGGACTTCAAGAAGCAAGTTCTGATATTCTCAGCAAGATGATGGTATCCTTGAGCTGTAGGAATCTTGTAACAATTCAACATAAGCCAGACAAGCTTTCAAGTAATCCATGTGCTCCCATAACTGTCTTATAACTAAAGGCTTTAAATCCAAGATGAAGTATGTACTTCCTTACGTCCACAACTGCATAGAGACACTGAGCAAAAATTCTATCTTTTATTATGCAGCTTTCTTGAGATTATGATATTCTTTTTCTCCATATCCAAACTTTAAAAGTATCTTTTCTCTTTCCAGTTTTGTGGCACTATTGCATATTGGAATTTTCAAAATTATATCAAACAAAACAGCCACAGAAATAAATTCAGAGGTAAATGCTCTAAAACCTTATGGACTCTCTACTGCATAATGTGTAAAACAGACCTCTTGTCCTGCAATCAGTAAAAACTGTTAGAGTAGGATTTCAGTATAGAAAACTTAAATACCACTGTCATTCACTTGACAGCTTAAACTAATAATGACAGACATGCTTATAATGAATTATTTCTTCTGTTTAAGAGTAAAGACAAAAACCTACCTATACGTTATTGCATTTTTTTTCTGTTACAGATTTTTGCACCTCTCATTTATATTATAAAAGTACAGGAAATTGGAGCACATGACGAAGCAGCAGAGAATGAGAAAACTGTCGGCATAGACCAAGAAATAAGCTATAAGGGGATGTTATTGCTGTCTTCAACTACCTAGTGGGTGGTTATAGAGAAGACAGAGTCAAAGGTTTCTCAGAGGTGCAAAATGAAAGGATGAGGAACAACGAGCACCAATTGCATTGAGCAAGATTATGACTCTATATTAAGAATCAAAATTTCACAACAACAGTCATCCAGGGAATGAGTTGCCCAGAGCAGCTCTGGAACATCTATCCTCAAGAGTCGAAACTCAATTAGAAAAGGCTGTGAGGAACCAACACTGACATAAACCCTGCTCTAAGCAAGGGGTACAGGCAGATGATGTCCTGAGAGCTTTACTAGCCTAGGTTATTTTGTAACTGTAACACTATTGCAAAAATGTGAACCAGAAAAGTTTCATCAAGTGCTTGGGGAAAGCTGTGGGGAGGTGATTTCTGAAATTTGGGGGTTTTTGTGGGATTAGAGTTCTTTTGTGGGATTGGAAGGATTGTTTTTTCTTTTTTTTTTTTTGTTTTCCAACAGCTTCAAAAATTGAGTTTACTTTACAGTTACTTTCCCTTTCTTAGTTTCCAGGAGTAACTATAAAAACCTCAAATTTTATTTTCTTTTTTCCTTCAAAGGGTTGCTGGGAATAGATTTCAAATTATCAGAGGTTCCCTTTCTTATTTAGGGCCACTGACTGACCATAAGAAAAATGCATTGAAGCATTAGATGTATTTGTTTGAAATACCTGATATTGAAATTCAAACAGTTCTTCAAGTAGAATTCCTAACAAGAAGGATTTGTGACAGGGAGTCTACAAGATTTACTTTGAAGGAAAAAATGTGTGTTTAAGGGACCCACGAACCTTCAAAAGAACACCTCCTTCAAAAGGCCCCACCTCACAGCTATAAGGGATTTTCAGAAGTTAATATATTTACATAAAGTGGAAAAGACTTGCAATCTGTACAAGGCAATTACTGGAAATAGTGGTGTAGTATTGAATAAAATGGTCCTGATTTTCTGTTTTTTCAAAGAAATCCATTCTTTCTTTCATCTACACTAAAACTATAGGCCAAATCCTGTAGTCCTTACTAAAAAAAAAACTAAATTAAAAAAAAAAAAATCATTTTACAGACCTCCTGCTGGTCTTCTGTACAAAGAAAATGAATACTCCAATGAGGTGAAGGGCAGAAAGAAAAGGAGCTTGAAAATACAGTCCATATGGAAAGAAAAACTGCATTTTAAATGCACCCAATAAACACTAGAGATCTATTACAGTGTATTTGAGCAGCTTTTGCTGCCATTTATATAACTATTCGTATGTGTCTATACCGATGCATATACAGACATGTATACACACACACTCTTCATTTCACATATAGCTACCCAGATTAAAAAGCCTACCCCTTCTTATCTGTAGTCAGAACACATTGAAGTTTACATACTCTTTGGTGTCATCCACTAATAGTTCCCTGAGATAGTTCTCTATAGTCTCTCATTGGTGCATGTTTCAAATCGACTTTGTGAACATATGAAAACTGTATTTCAGGAAGAGAAGGGTTGAAAACAGAAAAGATACAGATAGGCAGTAGTTTCTAGTTAGGCAATTCAAAGCGATCTCTGCATTTATTTTTGATTGTTTTTTTTTAAAGGCACTTTTTTCCCCTTCTGGTTTATGCATAAATACTGCTGTTTTCTGTATCACACTTGTTTCTCCCTGTCTCTGGAATTAGACCTAAAAGGCTTCAAGGAGATGGGGAGAGACTTAAAAATTACTTTTGCAGAACAGAGTAAGACTGGTAAAGCTTTTCATCAACATGTGTGTGTACATACGTACATGAGCACATGCACCAACCACCACACTTCCACTGAGGATTCTTCGCTGATCCATAACTGCCAGTAAGGACTGAAAAATAATTCTATGCTGCAAAACATGGTAAATGAGTGTCTGGTATTTCTGTACAGCAGCTCTCTAGATTTCATCAAGATAATCTCTTTCCACTACTGTAAATACAGTAGCATCGTTCAGCCTACACACAATAATATATTTTAATCTGGCACTGCTTTCCAATGTGGCAAGAACATCCAAAAAGTAAGATAAGGCTACCCAATATCTGCATTCATTCCCATTCCTCTTCTTTAGTAACTATGAATTTTTAATTAATTAAAAATTCATTTTTAAAACTAGCTTAAATTATTTAAAAATATTACTAACCATCAGTCAGTGCCCACTAAATCAATTATGCTAGCTGAATGCTTCATACTGTTTAAAATCATGCTGCATATTTGAAGAACAAAAGTATAATAATCCATTTTTCTATACATAATGCCCAGCATACATATGCTATGGAAGAAAAAAAAAAAAAAAAAAATCAAGGTTCTGTAGTTGCAAATATCTACATAGCTGACTAAAGTGATTACAGACATAAGTATCTCCTAATTATTCTCTGCATAATTAACAAGTTAGCTCTGAAATGCTAGGACTCTGAAGTGGCATTACTTCTTGTGGACACTTGGATCATGAATTCTGAGGGTGGTTATGAATCAGTAACTGAAACCAGCTTTCTTTTAGTATCTAGAGTTTATGGATTTGCATACAGAGCTATAACTGAAAGCAGTTTGCAGAATTGTGCATGAGGTTTGGGGCACCTTAAATTTTTTGTATTTTTGTGGAAAGCTAGTCTTCTCTAACTGATACTACGGTTTTCATTTTTTTGCCTTAAACTTCAATTTGCTCTTTTGATTTTTGGATATAGATATTTCCTATTTGATATGATGTTTTGGAGACTGAAATATTTCCAATATTTTTTTGTTTCCAAAAATATAAGTATATATTTCTGATACCATTATTTTATCAATAATGATACCACAGATGATAACATAAAGACAGCTGACAAACTTCAAGATACCACAAACTATGCAGTAGGAAAAAGCAGGCTTTTAAAACTGATGTCTTAATACTAGCATATGATTTAAAATAACAGCCTAATACAATAAATCAAATTGTAGGGAGAGGAAAAGATAGGTAAAATGGCCTTTTAAGTCAGTACCAATGACCAGTACAGACCTAGGCATGCTCCATACTGAAACTGTTAGAAATTCTTTCCATTTTTATGGCATTTACTAGAAAACAAACAACAAGAACAAAAAAACCCACCTCTGGAAACCTTTGGAATGAACAGTCTATGAAGAAGAATTTTTTTACTTTATGATTTCAAAAGTGAAGCAAAGGTTTTCATTTATAACATTCTGGAGTGACCCTAATGGCCTTTTTCCCCCCAGTCATTCCATTCTTACAGGAATCTGAAATATTTCTGCTTTAAAACGTTTTATTTTATGTGAGGGTTTCCTCCAAATGCAGATCCTGCTGCCACTCAACTTCTACTAACCCTCTGAGCATTAAGTGTGTAATCACTGCAGTAAATGGAATGAAATCTTGCAGCCATTTCTCAATAGTCAGATTTCCCTTTCCTCAAATTTTGAGGTCTGTCACTTTAAGATTTCTGTGCAGGGGCTGTGATTTAGTAACATTACTAAAAACCATAGGCCTGAAAATATTTAACTGAGCTCTTGGTGATTTCATAGGAAAAATACAGCTTCTCAGGCCTCTCTATTTTCCCACGTGGATATTAGTGCAGGCTAGAAAACGTTAGCTCTAGGAAGCATTTAGAGACTAGAGGTATGCAGCAGTTTTCCCACGTTATATCCCTTGAAAAAATGCTAGAAATAAAACTTCACTCATTAAAGTAACATGGGTGCACTGCTTGTTCCCCACTGCTGCCTGCAGCTGTTAGGCAACCTGAAAGACATCATACAGTACAGGAAAAGACTGGGTCATCTCTGCATCCTCTCTAGACCACAACATGGACAGGCTGTCTGCAGACTGTGTGGTACAGGTCCTGGCATGCCATAGCGCCCACAGTTCTTGCCTCTGGGCACTAAGGACACCTCTTTGCTCCACCACTAATCTGATACTTCAGAGCTCAAGTAAACTCCTGGTAGACAAGGAACTAAAACATCTTCATCCTCAAATGCTGGTAGGATTCAATACACTTAAAGCAGGTTCCTGCAGAGAACTCTGAAGGTTCCCCTTGCAAAATTATTTTTCAGGTCAGTTTTCTAAAACAAACATAGATTGTCTGGCAAGGGAGTGTGTTAATATGTTATAAGATTTGTGAACCCAATAACACCACAACATACATCTAGCCATGGGCATAAGTGTATTTTCACACAAACGTTTGGTTTGTTGGTAACAAGCCTATCAGATATTGTCTGGGGAGGGGGAAGGTTCCCATAACGAAGTCGTCCCTTTATATTTTTAATCTGCAAACTTCAAAAAGCAAAAATTTGTATAGAGGAAGTCAAAGTTACTGTAAAGTGTCAGGTTGCTGAACTTCTTACCGCCAGCTCTCCCCCACCCCTTTAATGCACATACCTATTGACACAACTTTCTATGCCATAGAGGCTTGTTATTTCTTCAGTATCATCACTGCTGTAATAACTAGTGTTTCACATACTGCAGAACTGAAAAAAAAACCCAGATATGTGAGAGGGTCAGAAAAAAGCTCCGATATCAGAGATATTACAATTAGAGGAACTAATTTATACTGGGAAATTACACAGAAATGTAATTTCTGTAATTCTTCAAAGCAGTCCCCAGTGTAGTAACCCATATTCCTGGTTTTCTTCTGGAGTATATAGGACATAGTATGCACATTGTGAAAAATATATCAACCTGTTGTTATTGGAGTCAGTTTGCACATCCAAAAAACTTGACGTTGTAACACAGCACATTTGATGTACACAGGTGAGTACTTCCCACCCCACCTCACTGCAGCTCACAAGGAGAAAGCCTTGTCTTTTCAACACTATTTCTCTCCCTTTCCTTCCCAGGTGGGGTTCATAAAAACACGGCTGTAAGAGCGAGTGAAAGGGCTGGCAGTGCTAAGCGTGGAGGTGGGTGCAGAAGTCTGCCTGAAGGACATACTGAACAGGAGGTTCTGGACATCCAGCACTGAGAGGGAGCTGCTGTCACCTGCAAAACACAGGCACTGCTCTCTGTACTATCACAGGTTATTTCATAAAGACAGAATTGGTTTTGTTCTGAAGAAGTTGAGTGGCCAGAAAGAGGTAGAAAAAGAATTTCTGAGATTCTCAGTACTTTGGCATAAGGTGTTCACCCCTACCTAGAAAAGGGAGAGAAGTGAAATGGACAGCTGAACTGCTGTAAAATTCTGAATTCTAGGACACATATCTGCAATCATCTATGCTATTAAGAGGAGGATCTCAGGTGGCTTAGAAGGAAAAGATCCAGTAGGTCACACTGACAGAATAAAAGCTATTACTCGTTAGGCCTTTACTAAAGAATTTCAATGGATTTAATTTAATTTCAAGAGGGTTTTGAGAGCCAATATTGTGTAGCCTTTTATCAAGGGTTACTTTACCATAAGCATGAAGCTTCTTTTTTTAATGTATCTTTTGATGTTTTTCAAAGCAATGATTTTTTCTTTTGAGAGACTTCTATTATAGCCTGTGCAAGAAGATTTATCCATGCTGCTTCTACTCTTATATACAGTGTCAAAAAAGAGCAATGCAAATTCACAATATCCTCAGACAGAAATAGAGAGAATACTTTCGTGCTTTCATAGTAGTCTAATTCCAATTTTTTCTCTAGAAAAAGAAATCTTTCCAGGCATTTATTTCAAAGATAAATTAGGCAGCTGCTCCAAATAACCATACTGATAATAATTTGTCTATGTTGTTGTTTCCAGCAGCTCCTATCTAACCATATATTTACTAGAGAAAACTTTTCATATTAACATTAACTGCATGTTAATGAGGTTCCATTTTATATTAAAAATATGATTTTTTTTTAAAGAAGTAATCCACTTTGTTCCTGTGATGGCTTCAGAACAAGCACAGATAGATGGTCAGACATTCCCCTTTAAAATGCTGTGTGATACCAGAAATCTCATGGCTCTCCACAGGGCAGAAAATACTCACTATGGATAGACAAGGAACTTCCAAAATGTTCCTACTGTAAAATAGTTTATTCCTCCTAGTTCTTTGCATCTCCCAGGCAAAGTTTGACCCTTAAAACTTCAGCGCCATAACCACAGAAATACAGAGCAAACATCTCCACACAGGAGCTATGAGGGAGACATATAGGGAGCTTGTTCATGGTGGCCCCTGCTCCAAGATCTACCATTAAAAGCACAATTCCTGTCAGAAATGCACCTTTTCAGTCTATTACGCTTCCAGGACAATGATACATATCATCTTTGACCTACCTCTGGATCACCACTCCTGTTATTTTCCATCCCACACAAAGAACAATCTCAAACAACACTGGGCCAAAAGCAAAGAGCCAAGTCTCACCTTTCCCCTGAAGAGGTGTTATGAGGGCCCCAACTCCTCTGCAGCTGTCTCCTACCAGCTTCATCTTCCTATCCCAAACTGCTACCTCAAACCAGGCCCATAACCCTCTGCTTTGCTCCCTCACCTCACACCTCCCTCCCCACCGGGCTAGCCCAGCAGCTGGATGGGTGACTAGCAGGCAGCATAGCAACAGGCTGTGGGAAGCACAAGCAGGTCAAGGAGAAGGGGGGTCTCTGCTGCGCCCCAAGCTTTACTGCAAGACTGATCATCTGTGTTTAGCTGAGAGCAGATAATCTACGTGGTGGCTTTTGGATCCAGCAGCAATGGTTTCCCTCACAGTACAAGGCCTTGCATCTGCACACAGTGCTGCTTTTCCATCAGCTGAAAGTATTAGCTAGCTCTAACTCACTGACTGCAGTTCCCATAACCCATAAGAGGGACAACTGCTTTACATAAAACATACAGAGATCCTTATCAGCAGAACTACTTTCTGCAAAGCAAAACTCAAACCACTATGAGTTACTGATGGACTGGCTAAAAACTAAAGTTTTGGTTTTTTTAAAAAAAAGGGTGTTTACTGCATGAAGGCTTGAGAAGAAAAGTCCTTCCTCCTCTAAGATGAGGAACTGCCTGACATGCAAGAGTTGCTACTCTCACAGCTACATCAGGAGCAAGAGAAATGGAGAACAGAAATACCAGAGACACGATGTAAAGTGGTGAATAGGCTAAAATTAGTTAATGTTCTGATTTCTTTTATGAAGGGATGGTAAGTTTGGGGTTTTTCGTTGTTTGTTTGTTTTTGTTTTTTTTTTTTAATTAAACCAAAAATCCTAGAAGGCACTGGAAAGTGAATAGATATTTGAAATCTCAGTGCACAAACACATGACTGTCTACGTACACGTGTACTAGCATGAGTACATGTAAACTTTTCTTGTTTTAGGAATACTAATTCAAAAGCAGGTCTTACAAAATAAGAAGAAAACCACCATCACTTTCATAATTGTATTAGGAATAATGTCAGGAAATTTAAGAGGGACTAGCCACATCTACTCTGGTCTTAAAGACAGACTGCCAGTATCCATGATTTTTCCACCCCAGGTTTTATGTCTTACCGTTCCAAATATTCACTTGCTTTGTGAGGACTAAAAAAAAAGCTTTCCTTCTTTCATATTGTGGTATTAGTATTTTCACTAGAAGAAAGGAAATTCTTCTTTACTGCTTTGATTCACTTTCAGTTTAAGCTGGTGTTGCTCAGAGTTGAAATGAAATACAATGAAATGACTGAGTAGAAAATTAAGATTTTGTCAAAGGTCAGCGAATTGGTTAAACAACCTTAAAATACGTACAAACCAGCAGCACATAAGTACAGTAGAGAGGACTACAGTTTCAGCTCCTCTAGGCTGTAAAGTTGTACTGTTTTTCTTTGTGGTATCTTTGTTGATCTTGGTAAATCAAATTTGAGACAGCAGTGAAACTTTCTGATATACTACACTTGGTTTTCTTCAACTGAAGGTTGAGCTGGAACATGGATGTGAGTTGTTGGTCAGCCTACATAGTTTAAAATATACTTACATGACTCCCCACTTCCCCTGCACGCATACACTGGTGAGGCTGCAAACTTCTTTTGGAGAAGGCAGCAATGCTAAAAATCATCGAGAGAGTGTAACAAGCAAAGAGGCATCTCTTTGTGCAGAAGGGTGGAAAAGAAAATAGCAAATAGCTGCACTGGAAATAGAAAAAAAGAGAAAAATTTATTTGCAATTAAACACTGCATGCTAGATCTGGTTGGGATGTAGTTAAATTGCTTCATTGCAGCTCGCATATTGTGGGCTTGTGACTAAAACTGTGTTGATAACACAGTTTTAGGTGTTGCTGAACAGCGCTTGCAGGGTGTGAAGGCTTTCTCTGTTCCTCACTCTGCCCCCACCAAGGGAGCAGGATGGGGTGGGCAAGAGGCTAGGACAGGACACAGCTAGGACAGCAACCCAGACTAACCAAAGGGATATTGCATGCCACATAATGCCAGGCTCAGCAATAAAACTGGGAATTTGGTCTTTCCAAAGTAGCCGCTATTTGGAGGCTGACTGGGCATTGCTCAGCTTTTGAGAGGTAATGCCTTTGCATTACTTCGCCACTTCCCCCCACCTCTTCCCCTCACTTTTTAAACTGCTTTTATCTTGACCCATAAGTTTTCTCACCTTTGCTCTTTTGATACACTCCCCCATGCCATCAGGGGGGTGGGGGCGGGGGAGAAATCGTCTGGGTGGGTGTGCTGGTTTTGACTGGAATAGAGTTAATTTTATTCACAGAAACTAGTATGGGGCTCTGTTTGTTCTGGAAACAGTGCTGATAATACAGAGATGTTTTCCTTACTGCTGAGCAGTGCTTACACAGAGTCAAGGCTCTTCTGCCTCTCCCACCCCACCAGCGAGCAGGCTGGGGGGAGCACAAGAAGTCAGGAGGGGACACAGCCAGGAGAGCTGACCCCAGGGATATCCCACACCATTCGGTGTCATGCTCAGTATATAAATCTGGGGGAAGAAGAGGAGTTCGGAGTTTGTCTTCCCAAGTCACCACTATGCGTATTGGATCCCGGCTGTCCTGGAGATGGCTGAACACCTGCCTGTCGATGGGAAATAGTGAGTGAATTCCTTGGTTTGCTTTGCTTGTATGTACGGCTTTCGCTTTAGCTATTAAACCCATGAGTTTTCTAACTTTTGCCCTTCTAATTCTCTTCCCCATCCCACCTGGGGGGAGTGAGCAAGTGGCTGTGTGGGGTTGAGCTGATGGTGGGCGTTTACTTGCTGGCTGGGGTGAACACACCATACACTGAGCATAGGAAATAATCACGATCATACCGATGGTCAAGTTATAAATTAACCTGGAAGTTTTAGAGACTATGGCTTTTTTTTTTTTTTCCACTTTGTTTTCTTTTAATTATTTACTTTACCTGAATTATCACATGGGTAGTGAAAAAAAAAGATACTTTTTTCTTTTTTCTTTTTTAATATAATTAAATACATAGCTCACACTGGTTTTCTCTGAACACTAAACCAGATGTAGTTGCAAGCATAATTACTCCTATCTAGACACAGGCCAAATTTAGGAAAAAATGTGAGTTGGTTTAGAGGTAGGTGTCCAATATAGGGTAGACAGACTGCTACGCCAGCTGAAGCTGGGGCTGTGTCGACAACCTTGGCCAGCAGTCAATAAGCTCACACAGACAGTATGGCAGCAACCCACCTCTGGCAATATTTTAATATTTATTCATCTTTGCTTACCTATTTGGTCCAAAACTTTTCAGACCTCTGGGTGAAATTCAGACTGCTGAGGTCAACTGCACTGATGTCAACAGAGTGAGAACATCACTGTCAGAAAACACTGTGGCAAGAATCCTAGCTTACAGACATAATTACAGCTTCAGTAGAAAGTTCATAACTATTTTTCTTCTAAGATAAGTAAACATGGTGGTTGAATTCAGAGAGAAAAGGCCATGATTTTGCAAAATGTGTCATGGTTTTCACTGCACATTTTAATTTATGCACAAAGACCTTTTAACATTAATGCTTGACAGGAGCCCACTACTCTTTCCCAACATGATAGATCTTACTCCATTTGAAGGTGCTTCATTTTCATCAGAAAAGCAGTCCCCACTGTGATGTAGGAAGCTATGCAGGTGTGCACCCTGCTTTTTCTTACTTACACCTTTCTAGAGCAACAAAACAAAAGGCGCACACTGACACACAAAAGCATCCGTGCCAGCTGCCCTGCCTGATGTGCTGCTGATTTTAACGCTTTATCATTGAATCAATGTTGCTGCTTTGAAGCTGTAGCCTGAACAAAGCATACTACTTAGTAGTCATAGCAGCTCATTTGAAAAAGATATTTTTTATAGTCAAAAAAATGATTAAAAATGTATGTGATTTGGGAAATACAGCCACAGAGACAATGCATGGGAGAACTTCAACTTAAACACATTTCAGCAGAAAATTTGCCTGCTGCCCTCCTACATACAGAAGAGCCTGTGCATACTTAAACCACAATAAAAGGATGCCACAGCACTGCCTTTACTGCTCTTTACTGAGAAGCTGCTATTTTCATGCTAGGTAAGGCTCAATCTGAGTAACAGCAAGCAGATTTTTTTTTTTTTTCCAGATAAAATAATCTGAACTACCTGGGGTGAATTTACCCACTGGCCCTGACCTTCCTGCTGCAGAGAGAAGACAGCAGCTGCATAGCTTCCATCTAAAACTAGAAATGCCTGATTTAGAGTGTGCCTGCTGGTTAAACTGTGGATAGTTGGAAGCAAGGGAAGCTCAGCAGGGTCTCTCATCCCTTGTAAGACTCTTCATTTCCTTGCTCCACAGCTTTGCTTGGGGGAGCAAGAATGCCAGAACTGCACATGTTTTTCCCTTTCCATCAGTGGGGATAAAAGAAAAGGCTCAGGAAGTTTTGGGACCAAGATAGACGGATGAAATGCTGAGAAGAAAAGGAAGGAGTCTTTAAAATAAAAGAAGTTAAAAACATTCTCTCTGCCCTCTCCCTCTGGTAACATCTCACCTCCCCCTATCACCAGTCACCACATTGGCTTCTATTCTCTAATTAAATGACTCTGGAAAGAAAGCCAATGACTACAACAGAATGAAGTTTCTTACTAGCTTGTGTGATGAAGTAGGAGCCTGTTTGGTCAACTGGTGGCTTAACCTACTTTATTTTAATGAATTATCCATGAAGTGGGATACACAGAGGTGCTACGTCAACATAGTCCAAGATCATCACCATCATCATCAAAGAAGCTTTGAAATTAGTTCTAAGTGGCAGTACTTTGTGTGGAGTCTAACAAAATGTGTATAAGTACCAGCCAAAATAAACGATCATCATCTCCCCTGCAGAGGTGTACCAGTACATGCCTGATGCCAGTGAGGAGTGCCAGCACGGCATGCCACCACAATGTATATGAACTAACTGCAAGGAAAATTATAAACTGAGATGATTTTTTTTTATTCAGAAAAACATTGAAATATGTGCACTGTGACATCTGCAGCTCAAATGATCTGCTTAGGAAATTTTTTTTTTTAACAATGGAAGAACTTTGTAATCTGTTCAAGAGTAAATTTTTTTCCATAAAAATTCATCACCTAGAACTATTTTCTGTGAAATATTAAAATTAACAGATTGTAAATCTCAAAATTCAGAGCATTACTGAGACCCACGTAACATAATTACAGCATTGAGAACTGCTCTGAAGAATCAGAGGGTCTGCCTCCTGATGCTTCCAGTCAAGTGCAGAAACTCTTTAGTTTTCTAGCAGTTTTGTAACATTTATTGTAGCAATGAGATTTGCTCGACAATACCCTTTGCCTGGAATATACTTCAGATGTCCGAGGCAAGCCTGACATTTCCACTTCCTATTTAATTTTTAAGTAACTACTTCTTTAAGTTCTGAGCCCGAGTTTCCTGCTCCAAGTAAACCAAATCTCTTCAGTTTTTCACTTTCATTTTCCACTTCTGCTTTTCTTTGCTGGTCAGATCATTTGGAGCTGACCCTCAGTGGCACAACAGGCTTCCTAACCCTACAGTTTCCACATTTTCTTTAAAATTGATCATCACTTCCTCTTCTACATCTGAATAAAATAAGCTTCAAGGTTATGCATTAAAATATTCTAAAAAATAGAAAAAAATCTGCTCTCTTGCCGCTAGAGCAGACTTCTGATTTCAGTGCTGGAGACAAGGAGGCATCTCACATGGTTTCTGGATGAACAAAGAAACTTGGTGACTAATACGCTCTAAGAAATAGGCATTCTCCCAAGAGGGAGCCTGGGTGGAATTTCACACCACAATGTCACAAATCAGAACACAAAATAACTTCCTTTTCAAAGTCTCTGTACTACTGTCATTCAGAGCACAATTTAAGACTGTAATAGGGCAAAAGGTTTCTCCCTTCATTTTCCTTCAAGTCTGCAGCTATTTAGGGCTTAAAAAAAAAAAACCAAAACCCAAAGCCAACCAAAAAAAAAACCCAACAAAAAACATACAACTTCATAACAACAGTAAACATTTCCTCATAAGGACCAGGTAATGGCCTTGCAGCAAGCAAGTAGCATGGCACATCTGCCCTAGGAAGCCCCAGAAAAGAAAGGGCTCTAAGCAAGGGCCCTTAGCAGAGAACACCAAATAATTTTTTTATATGTGTAATTTATAATATATGCAGAACTCATATCTCTATATGTATACATATAAATATATATAATTGTAGCCAGAAAAACCTATTTACATCAGAAGGTGATCTCTGGTCCTGACACAGCTGTGTCAGAAGAACATGCAACAAATCTGCTTTACCCATGCTATTAATTATTTTTTAAAAAATCTATTTTAATTTTGCATCTTCACATGTCCCCTCCTGAGCAATGGACAAAGTACCTACAACAGTGGGATCTGTTGTTTTTGAAATAAGGATTCAATATATGAACAGTCTGCTTATTCATGCAGTAGCTCACAAGACACTCTTTCCTAACAGGGAATGGGATGTGCATCTACAACCACACTCACATGTTCTGTTGTGTATGTTAGGACTTGGAAATAAGACCTAGACCACCAGTCATACCCAGAGTCTGAATCTTTGAACTAATCCCACATCTTCCCACCACAGCATTTATCTCCCTCGAGGCAGATTACAACACAGAGCACACTTCAACCACCACATGCTTTTGTAAACTTTAGTCCCTGATGAATCAATTTCCAATGAAGATTTTTTTTTTTTTAAAGTAAAAAGTCTCTAAGGAATAATGTTAACGTGTAACACCAAACAGAAGCCTACAACCAGTTCACTGTGTTCAATCAAAACTATTTGTTGACTGAGTCAGATTCTTCACATTCAGAGGAAGTCCTATTAAAAGGAAATTCCAAGAAACAATTTTTTTTTTTTCTCAGTTCCTCTGGCAAGATCAACTATATTCTGCTTCAACAATTTTTTTAAAATAAATCCTCTATTAAACTACAAACACTTGGAGTGCTCTTCTTTTCCCAGTGTGTTAATTGGACACTTCAGCTTTCCTGTGACCCTGAGGAGGGGAGAACATTCCTTTCAACCTTGCTGCTGTGTTTTTCCAATTGCACTAGCAGGCCTTTTTGCCCAGCAGCAATCCAGACAGCGCCGGCTGGTTTGGTGCAATCTGGAAGGCTGTTTTATTAACAGACAGAACAAAAAGCACAAGGAAGAGCCTGGCAGCTGTATATAACTCCCTCCGAGCTCCAATCCCCGCAGAAGTTCACCGGCCTCAGCAATCAGCATGACCAGCCAGTCTCAGGGAATCCAGCAGCTTTTGCAGGCAGAAAAACGTGCCAAGGACAAACTGGAGGAAGCCAAAAAAAGTAAGTAGCTAGCCTGGTTTTACTGTAGTTTTCAGCTGTAAACTTTTCAGGTTGACAGTGGCTCATGGAAAAACAATATTATTTCACCTGTATATATCACAGCTGTGCTGCTCCTTTCTTCTCACTTGCATTAGCACTGTGCCTTTACTACAGACAGGCACTTAACCAAACCTGAATGCTCAGAGTTTGCTTGGAACTCTCTGTGCACATGTGTGCTTGTGCGTGAGCTCACACTTGCCTTACTACATTAAACAAGATTTTCTTCGTTGTATTCATCCTGTCAGTTAGATTTATTCTTGCTTTATCTCATTGCCAATAATGTCATTACAGCCTTCCTCAGATATTTAAACTAGAAGCTTACATGTCTCTGGCTGCCAGCTCTGCAAGACCTCTATTTCTCTTTAGAGGTCTTGTATAAATTTTTCAGTGTTCCCCCTTACTTAAAAAAAATCTAGTAATGTGCCTTCTAATCTCAGCTGGGATTCAGAAAAATTTTATGAAAACAAAGGGAGAATTCAGCACAATGATAGTAACCAAAGTCATGGTACAATCACAAGCACTATCAGTACTGTAATAGGTCATTCATCTAAGTCTTACTACATGATACAATTATTCAACAAGTGATTAAATGTTCAATTTAAAATAACTGTCTTGTTTACTGAATGCCTAAATGTCCAGGGCAAAGCATGTGTAAATATACATTAATAAGAAATTCAAATATTTTTATTCTAGTCACATATAAGAAAAAATGAATAACAAATATAACAATGAAGGTGCATGATAGAATAATTTAAATCAAATAACTAATTATCCTAGCAGAGTCCTTCCATTATCTATTTAATTCATTTTCTGCATTCATCTCTCAGGGATTTAATGCAAAATATGGTGACCTTACTCTCCTGAATGTAGGTACCAACCACATGAGTCACTGACCTGCATTAGCACTGAAACGTTAACACTGTTTCATGGAGTTGTCTTGATTTAGCAACCCGCAGCAGGATACAGTGTTGTCCTAAAGGACTCACTAAAATGCATGAAGATGATGTCATGTGGAACAAGACTGTGATGAAGGAATATATTTTGTTTTCCAGAGAGAAATAGAAGCTAAACAAAAATAATCTGTGTAGTTTCTATACTCCTTCTACACACAAGTCAGTATTGCTCTGTTTTCATTACTAGTATGACATGTTAATTTGTACAGCAGCCCATCAAAATTAAGGAGACAGGCAATACCCCTTTCCCGAGCACCTGGCCACTACTTGTGCCTTGCAGAAACAACAGAGGAAAAAAAATTCTCCCACCTTCATAAAACAGAAGGCTCACAAAAATAAGATGTTTGGGGGTTCCTGATGCCAGCCTGAAAATAAGGAATAATTAATAAGTGATTTAAACCTTATATAGCCAAACAAAGTGCTCTGGGTGGGATGGTTCTTCCCGTCTCATGGAGGGCAGAGGAAACCCATTGTTCCACAAGGCAAGAAGCAAGAAAGCATATGACCTGGAAAGACACAGCCCCCAGTGGAGGGAGAGGAAGTTTGGTCTGAACGCAGGCTGCAGAATCAGGCTTTAGCTATGATAGCTTGATGTTGATTACCCTTTACTTTTGGGGTTGGGTTTTTGTTGTTGCTGTTTTCATTTCATTTGGCTTTGTTTTTAAAACCAGAAAAGTCAGTTTAGCTTTTTCTAAAACAGACACTTAAAAAGAAGTTTTGTAAATTGAGGAACTCCAGAAATGAAAAGTATCATTATAACATACAAGTAATGACCAAACATGAGTGTTTTGCAGAATCCAGACATAGTTACAGGTGCATTTACTCTATTCTGCAAAAAAACACACTCTCCTATCATCATCTCAGTCCCACACAAAGGATTTCTCACAGATAAAGTATCTTCCAGATCCCTGAATCAGAAACTTGAATCGAACCGCTGCCTACACTTCCTTCAACACTAATACACTGGTAGTTGTTCAGCAGCTACAGAAAAGAAGCAGCTGTTAAGAGTTTTATTATCAGTAAAAATATTTAAACTTTTAAAACCAAACTTTTTTTTCCTTTATAAATTTTTTTAAGAAAAATAAAAAAATTCCTCATACATAAAAATGGGGGGGAAGGAATAAAGAGACAGACTTTTTCAGTAGCATCCATTGAAAAGGCAAGAGGCAATAGTACAAATTGAAACATAAGAAAACAACTTTAGAAATGTGAGGGAGGTCAAACCCAGGAATAGGCTGCCCAGAGAGGCTGTGGAGTCTCCATCCTCACCGACATCCAAAACCCACTGGATGTGGCCCTGAGCAATCTGACCTTGCCAAGCCTGCTCTGAGCAGGGAGTTGGAGCAGACCCTGGAGACCCCTTCATGCCTCAGCAGCTCTGTGCGATCCCATGAAAAAACTCAAGCATTTCTAAGGATTTTATTCCTAGGTAGAGCAGATCAAGAGCAAAAAGTTTAAATGACTAATGAAGTGGCACATTCATCTACAGCCTAAAGGCTGTGGTGGACCTTTTTGTTCATGTGAAATACTGCTAACAGTTTCTATTAAGGTGTGAACAGCAAAGCTCATG
Source organism: Athene noctua (assembly GCF_965140245.1). Classification (NCBI taxonomy): domain Eukaryota; kingdom Metazoa; phylum Chordata; class Aves; order Strigiformes; family Strigidae; genus Athene; species Athene noctua. Next base: position 25,475,594 of record NC_134041.1, read on the forward strand.
AGATCTAAAATTCACAAGATCACACAATCAAGGTCAGGCCTTAAAGTTTCTGATTTGGGTTTTTCTAAGGACTACTCCACTCTGGATTTTGTGCTAAACCAAGCCCTATATCTAATTTAACAGAATAATTATACCTAGACAATCATTATTTTATTCACCATTGCTGGAGGTTTTCAGTGAAGCTACAAAATACAAATTTTTAAAATTTCCACATTGCTGTGGGAAATTGAAATTAAGAACAATGATATTACACCACCTTAAATACCTAAGTATACCAGCATAACTCAAATACTATGGGACAAGGACAAGGGATTCTTTTAGTACCAAATGTAGTTATGCTAAGTCAGAATTACTTCAACAGTCTCCAGGGCGATTCTGGAGTTGGATCAGCATTGGCGATTGCATAGGTTCTCTGAGCATAAAAACTAAGGTAAAAAGAAATACAAGAAAGGTAATGAATATATCCAGTGCAATCTGTTAACCTATGCACACACCGTACAGTGAAACAAGGTGAGGACATGCTGCTTCACCCCAGAAGATGCCAGCCCAGATCCACCTGGTACCAGTTCAGATCAGCAGCTTCTGCTCAGGGCCTGGCACTCTGCAGATCTGGGCTGCAGGTGAAAGCAATGAACCTGTCCAGTGAGTTAATGCAGTCCTGTCCCCACTAAACTGTACATATGACCTTTGTCACTGCAAACAGTCATTGCATACCACCACTCTACAAATGAGCCCAACTTTTCTATTAACATTGTAATGTGATAAGAATGAATGGCAGATTGTTCATAGGACACAACCAAGAAAAGACATTTTCAAGGAAACGTGATTAGCAAAACTGTCCTTATGCAAACTCTTCAGTGTTTTCAGTTGATACTCACATAATCAGATCAAAACATAGTGTGAACACACATAATATTGTACATAAACAGATAATGGGCCTAGGTTTTGCTGACATATGTGCAGCTGTTCATAATGCAAAAATCCACTTTAGATAACTGAAAAATTAGCAAATAAAGCTGTATTTATAGACATGCAGCAAAGCAAAAATATCGTGCTAAGGCTCCTCTGTACATGCCTTTTCATACTTCTTGCTCAACACCGTTTATGATGGCTTGCAATATCTGTACTGTATCATTGGATGATGACATTTATACCTGACAAATTATTAATAGTTTGTTGGCAAGTGCACACATGCAAGGCTGAAACAAATTGGTTAAACACAAACTAGTCTGCAATCCTCTGATCTTTTATACGCAGCACTGCTTTATCTATCATTTTTGCTATAAGCATAATTTGGATCCCCGAAATAAATTAGTATTGTCAGAGTCAAGATATTAATTCCTGAAAATCCTTTTGGGTAAAACAAGGGAAACAAATGTGTCATGAACACTGGGTTTAGCAAAACTTGTTTTCCTATAGGTTTTTATATCTCGGCTTGAACTTCTAGTACCTAATAAAATAAAAACTCCAATGACAGTTTTCAGGAAATCAGATTTAAAACAAGTGTTAATCAAAAAAAAGGTATTGTAAACAGAATTATATCCATGGCACTCTCTTGGATAATATCCAGGACACATTTCATCTACTGACAAAGCTATACATACCAATCAGCTGCTTCTATTGTGTTTTATTAAAAGTGCAAAACAGTCTTCTCAAAATGAGCATCCCTAAATCCCATTTTGCAGACAATTTAACACTCTTGAAAATAACTGAAATGGTCCTATTTAAAGAAAATATGAATAATTTTTGGAAACATTTTCATAAATGATATGATTTCTATGCATAAATTCAGGTAGAAACCTAGATATGTTTGAAAACAAAAAGTCATACTTTGGAAAGTAAGATAACTTAGTGTTTGAGTAAATTAGAATGCAACATTTTTGCTTTCTACTATCTTTTTCTTGTAAGATCTAAAAAAACCCAACAACCTAAAAAACCTCACCAGTTATTTTGGATCTAACCAAAACTAGGTATTTCATTAACATCACAGAAATACCTAGAAAGTATACAGCCTTTCTCCATGCTAATAATGCCTTCCCATTTTAGGTAAGAAAATTTAATAACAGGCTGACTTGTTACAGAACGTTGGTTAAGATTTTGCCAATTTAAAATGATGCCTAGAAGCTATCATAATCATGAACAAGAGCAGACATGGAAACCAGGCATAACACAGCTGCTTTGCTGCTCCCCATCTTCAAGGATGGGAAGGAGGGAACAAAGGGGCAGCAGCAAACCTGGCCCCCACAGCATGTCCTTTGTGGAAAAAGTCTATTCAAACTTAGAGCTTTCTGTACCTCGCCTTTATGATCCTAGATGAAGTGTCACAGGGACAGGTTGGTTTGCCCATCCTCCTGCATTTCTTGCCCCTTTTTTGCATGATCTTGGCTGAATTTCAATGCTCTGCCACCCATCAGTGTGTAAGGTTTGATTTCAGCTTGTTGGTGCTCTGTGGAGAATCTCATCCAGATCACTAAGACTTTGAAAAGGCAATCTCATATTGCACAACTAAGGTAGCAGACAAGTGGTTAATAACAGACTGATTAATTAATTTTGGTTGGTCTCTAGCGAAACAGCAGGTTAAGCTCTAGTTTCTGCTTAACTCAATCAGGTGCAGCATATGCACTATCACATATGTTGGCAGTTGCCGATTCTGTCCACAACGTTGTTGAACTAGCATTAATTTACTCACAGCTTTTCCACTTAATTAAATAGGAAGCAGCAGGTTCCTGCTGTGCCAATCCTAAAGGCATCATGGAAAAATGAAATGACTACCACCCTACAGTGACACCCTATGTATAATGCTTACTCCAGTGCACTGTCAAGAGCTGACATGTATGTATATATATACTTTTTGGTTCACTAGCTACATTGTCAGAGGCAAATGAACTGTTGTTTTACAGTTAATCTCTTTCCATTTTGTGCATTTTAAATGGATTTATCTATCTGGTGGCCATATATGCAACATATTTACTACAGATGGCCCCCCAGATGGAATTTGAAATTAAAATCCCACTGATTTTGAAATAATTTAATTTGCTATAGAGATTCAGTTCCTCAGCTGGCGAAATTGGCAGAACTTCATTGTAGTCACTCCCCCGACTTCCAGCTCCAGAGAATCACCTCCCAGCTCTCCTCCTAGAGGAAAATGCTATAAAAAGCTGATCAGCTCCACATTTGGAGAGGAGAATAAAGGAAACTTCAAAATACAGACCTAAACCTGATTCCAAATTTTGTTGTCCAGACTGATGTCAGGCTCTTACACAAGTCTGTCAGTTCACACATACCAGTCCCAAGACTTCATACAGTGAGAAGCAGAAGGAATCAGCCCTTATCAAATGAACACAAACTCTGTAAAAGTACATGCTAGGTTTTTAACTGCCTCCCTGCCCTTTATACATAAGCACAATTCCTCAGTGGCAGAAGGACTCTGAGAAATACAATTAACTACACAAGAGAGCACTGCACTGATGAACTGAGTCAGTAAAGCTATCTAGTTCCTCACCAGGTTGCTCCTTCCTATGAAAAGCTTTTATACAATCACACACCCCAGGTCCAAGAGTAAGCACACCCATGAAAAAACTAAACATTCCGGGAATCAAGAGTTTAAAAGAAAATTCACCTTTCAGTCATCTCTCGACTTCTACTCACCCATCTGCAGATAATGACTTCAGAACAAGCCATCAACTGGGCAAACAATCTACTGCTGGATCAGGTATTTTATCCAGGCATTTGTTGAATCTCAGTTGTATTAGATACAACAGTCTTTCTCCTAAGATTCAGCTTCCTTATTCAGCCATACTCAGTGGAAGCAGATTGCTATATGCCACACCTGATAAGGCTTCAGAAGCCCAGCACAGGTGTAACCAATCCAATGTAGCAGCCTGGAGAAAATAAATCAGAAATACTAATGCAGATCTTTCTAGCCTAGTTGGAGAATGTTCCTTAGGGTTTCAGAAAAGGCATTGGGTTTTTTTCAACTTTTATGCTTGAATTTAAAGATTTTTTTAAAAAAATAAATGCACAACAAACCTTACAAAAGCATTCATATTGATCAGTGATGTTAAGTAGGTAGTTACAATAAATAAGTAAATAAATGGATGTTTCATGCATCAGATCAAGATGCCTTTTTCAGTTGCCTAGACTCCACACTCTCATTCTTGTTATATCCTAATTTAAGCAACTAAGCAATAGCTTTTTCAGCCATCAAAGGCATTTCTCTGGTTATGAAAAGGGAGCAAGTTTACCCCCTCCTAGTCCTAAAATTCTAGCTGTACAGTCAGTAGAAAGAGACCCTAAAAATCAGCATTAGCCCATGTATGTCAAATATATCAAATTTCAATTCAAGAGGTTTGCAGCTCCATCAGTTAGAAAGTGACTTTTTTTCTCACAAAGCAGTGTAGCAGAGCCCTATGGACGTCTATGAAACTTTACCAACTTTATACAAAACAGGCAGGCAGAGATGCATCACTGTGGAATGGTTATGCCATGTTCAATGCTTGTTTCATGTAAAAACTTAAGCATCCCATTCCCATCAAACCTTTTACTCCTATCCTTTACATAACATCCCTGCTAGACCCAGGAACTACCTTATGTCCAGTCCTGCAATGATTTAGGTGGGCTTGCTTTGACAAACCCTCAGCATTTACCTAAGACTATTCTCAGCGAACAAATTCAAGTATGTAAACAAGCCTGTTCAGGAGGAAGGCCCTAGTTTCCACTACAGCCTAAAATGCCACCTTACAGATCACCTTCCTCTTTAAAAAGAAAAGTTAAAAAAAAAAAAAAAAAAGACTTTTTAATCACTTTCATGTTTTCTATGCATTGGTAGAAAATACCATTGACCTCCTTTTTCTCTTAATCACTCACCTCTGCTTTAACAAATGTTAGAGGTAAAGGAAGGGGGAGTAGAGGACAAAGCCTGAAGGTTGCAACTTAGTTCAGCAGTGGTTAAGACGTATCTTGCAGTTCTCTGGAAATCTGCCAGCTCTAAGCAGAATCCAGTTGGTGTGGGATGAAGGGATGCTGGCAACCAATCAATACAGCAAATCTTACAGAATAACATCTTTTCCCATCAGTGACAACTAAAATCTGTTATCTGGCTGCTACTATTGATGATAAAGGAAAGACAGATATTTATTTAAACACCAAGCTGTCATTAAAAAGAAAAAAAAAAGCATTTGTGTTGTGAGAAAATGTGCAGTTGCAAGAAGACTTCTGTTGTTAGCAAACCAACAAGCTTTTCATTTGATGTGTGCTTTCACACAGAGAGTTGGTCTCAGAAGATGGGTACTTGTGTGACTGGCTTTCAATCAAAAAGTACCCTACCTAAATCACTTTGGCTCTTCTGACCATTTTTGTGCAAATAAAGCTACTGTTGACTTTGTTCGAAGCTTTGTCCGTTTTTCTATGCCATGTAAAATACCTCTGATTTAGAGATCTCTCTCTTTTGGGATGATACAGTGACAAATGTGAAGTAAATCCCTGTTTTTTCCCCCATTAGGAAAGGGAAAGAGGCTGAAACAGGCCAAAGAAGAAGCCATAGCCGAGATAGACCACTACAGGTTACAGAGAGAGAAGGAATTTCGGAACAAACAAACAAATGTAAGTAAGAAACTTGCACATGTTCTTCTGTTGTGTCAGTCTGCTCAATGGTAAAACAAATTGCTCCAGTGTTACATGGAGACGTCTGCAAACCAATATGATCATACTGATTAAACACAGAGATATCACCTGTGATGTGTATAGACTTCATTTTAACTTCTTCACAGGCTCTAAATGAATTTGTAGAAAGTATTGTGGACTTTAACCACTGTAATTGTCTATATTCTGTATTTGGTTCATGCTTGTCCTTCGAAAATGTATCTCCCTTAAGGTAAAATATCTTTGGGTCCTCTTTCTTTAACTCCAGACAGACATCATTCCTGTCTTGAAACTGGAGGTTTCAGTAAGGTGGATGTTTCAGTAAAAGCAAAGATTTAAAATCTTTCTTTGTATTTCTGTTCCACTTTAGCTGACTTTTTTCACTGCACACAAGACTGCATCTTTGATGAAGTGAAATCACCAAACAGTTTTTCACTATGTCTGGCTGATATTTTCATGTCTGAATTATAGAACTTTTCATACATTTATGCCAGCTTGCAGTTTTCTTTAGTATTTTCATGAAGGTTCACAAAGCGTTTGCTTTTTACTTGGTGACCTTCCTCACATTTTTGTTCTTGTTTTTTCCCCGACTTGTTTTGTGCAAAGGCAAGGAAACTACATGTGCAAAAGCAGCCACAAAAAAAAAGCCAAAGAGGTCAAATAAAAACTGCTTTACAAACATGTCATTTCAGTCACACTTCACATAAAACGTTTTACAGCAGAGATCACAAGCCTTAGGAACAGATACACACACAAAGTCTCTAACATACACTGCCAGCCCCCAGACACACTGTCACACAGCCAGGCCGGGTGAAATTGTCTCAAATGTACAATTTCAGATGTTTACTAACACTGAAGTAAAAACACCTCTAAAATTTGTTCACCTTTCAGTCAAGCCAGACTTCTTGGTTTAGGTCTAAAATAGCAGAAGAGAAAAGATGTGGCTTTGGTGTGAATTCAATTTTTTCATGACAAAATTAAACCTGCAGGGGAAGGTCACTGTTTGTCAACTGAATATTTCACACAAGCAGGACAGAGCACATATTGCTCCTCAAATGACAGCATGTTGCACAAGATCATTGCAGTCCTCCTTCACGTTCCCTGACCCCATTATGTCGAACATTTATCTACCCAGACAAATGTCATCATTATTAACCTGTGCCTGGAAGGCAGTCAGGAGTTCCAGCTAAACCAGTGCAGGGGGAATTCTAATGCCCAGTTCAGTTTACTGGCTCAGGTATTCAGACACAAGTGTTTTTAATTCTTTGTCACAGTTTCATTTAATGATATTCCTCTTCTTACTTTGTTTTCTGTATCCAAAATGGGGTGAATTTTCTCATACGATGAGATGTTCCGCATCAGTCCAGAATGAACAACAGCAGCAACAGAAAAGAACAATTAATTTGAGGTTAGAGTGACAATATGCAAGATCTTTTTTCAAAATATACAAAATTTAAGCCCAGATCTCAAACCGATTTTGGTAGTGTTCATGGTGTTTGTACTCAGGGTCTGAGATCACCGAACTCTGTAGATGTGCAGTCTAATTCCGAATTTTCTTCCAATTCAGTGTAACATTTTAGTAACTCTAGAGTGACATTAGCATAAAAACAGTATGGGTAAAATAAGGGACAGATCTTCAACGTCAGCAGAAATCACAGACTAAGCAGGGCATTGTCTGCAATCTGAATGGAAAAGGTCCTCAAATTCAGAAGCAGAAAAAGGGGGGGGGAAATATGTAGAAGAGTAAGAATCTACTATCTCAAGTTACAGTATTAACATGAATGCACAGAGCAAGTTCCCAGTCTACAGAGGCTTTTCTTAAAATTATAATACTTTTCTTGAGGTTTTTCAAAAGTATTTAGTAGTTAGATAACATGTAACCATCTGGGATCTCTAGAAAGATATTTTTCCCAGTGGACAAAATCAGCTTCATAAATCCGGTCTAAGCTGTACAATCTTTCCCACATGAGACCATTATAACTTGTCTAAAAGCTAAAATAAAATGCCAGCTAAAAATAGCTACTATAGAAAACTATAATCTTTTCCTGATATTTACAATTATGTTTACATCCTGTATTCTTCCAAATTGGAAGTTGTTTTACATCTGGATTACAGACAAGCTTCTTACTATGTTGCCACGTAGTGATAAATAGAATTGGAACGGTGATATGTGCAAAAGATCTTAACTTAGTTGCTTTTCCATCTTTTAAGGACTAAGTTGGGCTGCAATCACAAGGAAAATAAAGCTAATGACTCGTCCCTTTCCACTAGGTATCCCACTAACAGCACAGGTTAACTTCAGCTGCTAGTCCACCCCAGAGAACCATGGTAGGAACAAGAAGAATGTGTTATTTATTCCTTTATTACTCTGTTAGTGTGAAGAAATGTCTTATGTTCTCCCTGGTGGAATTCTTTAGCTGGAAACCAATTTCTCTGCTGGTATCTGAAGGACATTTCCATGAGGCAAGAATTCAAGGGATGTTGGGGCAGTGGGGGAGGAGGGAGCAAAGTCAGATTTGGAACACGTACATCTGTTTATAACATAACCTTGCTAAAATGATCAGTGAGTCAATTAAATTCTAAGCAAATGTCCTGATATTAACTGTGCCAGAAGCTGTCTGGTATTTCGCCAGATAAGAAAATGTAACATTAAAAGACCTTGTCTGAGGCCTGTTGAGGGTTATACATCACTAACTGCTGAAGATATTTCAAGTACTCTGAAACTGTAATTATGCATTTTCAAGAAGGCTTTCCCATGTTTTGCTCCTAAGCCATACTCACATTCATTCTCAGTAAGGCCAAGCAAAGCACACTGGTGATAGACCTTAGTTGACTAGTCATTAAAATAGAAAACAAATTGAGTGCTACAAAAGACAAAACATGTACAATGTTGTTCACATAGTGAGCTGGGAAAATTTCATTACATGGGGAGATACCCATTGCTAATGAGCTTATGAAAGTTCCCTTTAATCCTGTTTTTTATGTGTACAGTTCAACATAGATCATACCCTTACTGTTAGAAAGCACTGCTACATGTTTGCATTATGTTTATGATAGATGATGAAAAAAAGTACAATAAATATAGCCATATATTACCCTTTATTTTGCTTAGAGGACTTATTCTTTTCAGGTAATGGGCTCCCAAGGTAACCTCTCTGCTAAAATAGAAGAGCAAACAACAGAAACCATCCGAAAACTCACTAGCAGCTACCACAAGAACATGGAGAGCATGATGAAAAAGCTTTTGAGCATGATATGTGACATCAACCCCGAAGTTCACCCAAACTTCAGACACGCAGTTTAAGATCCATTGATGTGCTGGAGAAGGATGTTTGTTTGTAAAAAGTAGCCTTCTTTCTTGATAAGTATAAATATTTCCTCATTTATTGTTTCTGTATGTGAGAAAAAAAGAACACTAAAGCCAAAATCACACAGTTCCACGTAGGCTTTTAATGTGACAAGAATTCTACAGGTTTTCACAAGCATTTGTTGGAATATTGCTTCCTGTTGGTAGCTAAGTCATTTAGATGGGGGCAAATCAACAACAACATAATAAATGATTATTTGAAACCAGCAGCTTTTCAGTGGGAGTCTTTTCTCTTATAAAATGTTCTGTACTAGGATGTGGTGTTGCATAAAGTCTGTTTATCCCAATCTTTACTGTACTTCAAGTCCCATGAAATAGAATATCACAAAAACTTAAAATTAAGCATTTCTGTTTTCCTGTGACACACAGAGTGGTCAGGTTGTGGAACACATAGGAACTGTGTAGCTTTTGGTCAAAAAGAATAGGTCAAAACATTTTCAATTTTTGTATGTTAAGTTAAAGCAAAATATAGCTGACTTGTACAGAACTCTCAAAATCCATACTCAAAGTATTGTCCAGTTGTTTAACTACACCACAAACTTTATATAGCTCTGTTAAATGTGAAAAATGAGAATAGAAGTAATCATTATTTATGAAATTGCTTTGCTTCAAGGTGCAGACTAGCACATCCATCACGATCTATACAGTTACACTGAAAGCAAAGGAATCCATGGGCTCAAACTCTACACTAAATGGTACCTTAATCTACAGGTTGTTCACAGAAATCACGTCAGTTAGAGCTCACTTCTGTTACCCTAAGTGACCTTGAGTAATATTTCCCTCTGCAATGGCATGGGTTTCCCTTGGAATAAATTCTACTGAAGTTAGGAAAAAACAATATGATGTGGTGCTTTCAAGGTGAAGCCCATTAAATCTGATTGGAAGCACTGATGAAGCGGGTGTCTGGCACACACCTGCATCAAGAAACCCCTTAATGCCTTGTCTCCACTACAAAATTACACTGAATTAGAAAAGAAGCTTGAGAAATTGCAGTGACTAGCAAACAATAGCCATGATTTTCAGTCCATGTAGACACAGACAAATCATTTCAATTTCACAGCAGCTAGTCATAGGCAATCTTCTGTTCCAGTGAGGTTTACACAGCTGACATGCTGTCATGTGTAAAATGACCATAAAGCTGTAGTCAACTTAATGTCAGCAAACATGACTCCTCAAGGCTGTGCCTGGATGCTACATAATCTCCAAGCCCTGATTGTTAGAATCTCCTGTGCTTGATTATATTCTCTGGGGATGCAAGGATGCCGAGGAGTGGGAAAGAGACTAGAAATCCTACTGACATCAGCTGAAAGGCTCATTTATTTAGGAGTGCTTTGCTTTGAATCAAGTTGTGATAGGCTTTGACTAACTGAGGGGTTGAAGGAACTCCAGTCTCAGCCTAGGCGCATGAGCCAAGGCAGGCACCCTCCTGCATGGCATGGGGCAGTCCGGATTGCCTCATTGCCTAGGGGCACAGGCCTCCACTTTGGGTCATGGCTCCAGCCCCAGTGCAGTGCTCAATCGTGAAGCATCTATCTTCTGTGAACTTAAGTCAGTCCCTAAGGGGGAACACTAATCTCTCACAATGACTCACTGCAGTGTTCAGGACTGCTCCACTTTCCCTTCTGGGCTACCTCTGCACCCCTTCCACCAGTTCTCACTTCTAAACATACAGAAGTGTTGCAGGTTCAGCTGCAGAACTGAAGCAAGGGGGTGTCCATTGACAGCTGTAGGGGATAACAACACACATCCCTGTAAGGCAAGAGCGGAATTGTCACCACGTGGTGGGCAGCAAACCAGGAGGCCAGCAACCCAGATTACATGAAACAAAGCTTTGTCTTTCTGCACTGACCTGCTTCTTTTTATGACATTCCTCCTTTCCTTCATTCTTGCCAAAATCTGTCTTCTGTCAACAACTGCTTCTCTTGCAAAGCCTCTGCCCTCCATTCAAGTCTAATCTCTACCCTTCTGGTCCTAACAGCCACAACACATCTCTTATTCAAATCTCCTTTAAAATACATTATCAAAGGAATACATCCCTCTTGACAAAAGCCCAAGCAGCGGTGGGGGACAGCAGAAGCCACCAGCAGCATGGATGAGCGCTGTCTGCAGTTGTGCCATCTCTCATGCAGTGACACTGCACTGCAATCATGGCAATGCCCTGCCTATACCCTTGCTATCACCTGCATACCTGAGATATAAAGTGGGTCTTAAGTACTCACACGTTCTGAACGTGATTATTTTCTTGAACCGTGGCCAAAATGAAGAGCTATTGCTCATGAAAAAGGAATTAATTTGTTATGATTAGCTCTTTGATCTTGAGAGATTTAACCTGAGAGCTTTGAGCACTCTGCATTTGCTTTCTTCTACATTCACTCCTACCTCTGAACAGGCAAAGGGTGGTTATATCATCACTTTTAGCTGTACAGAGGTAGAGGCCAAACTAGACTTCATGTAATTTGGCAAGATACTGTTTTTTTTTAAATGAAGAGCTTAAAGTCCCAGATGTATCAATGGAATATTGAGATGCCAAGAAAATGCTTCCTGAATTTATAAAATGCACAAAATATCTTATGTGTGACATTCAGGATCATGGCAAATAATCATTCCATGCAAAAGAAAAATAAATAATAGAAGCATGGAGGTTTAATTTCAGAACACTTTTAAACTCATTAGAAAAAGTAAAAATGGTTAATCTGTATTAGCAGTTACCTAACACAGATGATTACAAATGCCCTGCCATCTTCTGGGCAGTATCCCCAGACCCCAGCTCTCACAGTGCCCTGACACTTTATTACCTAATATGTACCAATGCAGTTGCCAATTAAAATGGCAACATCTCACATACAACAACACAAACAAATTTAAGAAATAAAAAACTGTATATAGATAGCATTTATGCCTGTGTAAATATATTTTTTTTTCATAAATACCTCTGAAATCAGGGTCTTAGCAAACACCTGAATTGCTCCCTGTGAAGGTTTCCCTCTCTCCAGGCATACTCTTCGTTTGGAAGCAGTGGTTACCTGACCATGACATCATTTCAAACAGCAGGATTTTCTTCACGTGATTGGAAGGCAAACTCTGTAAAGGAATAATTATCCTTCCCCTGTCAGCCATAACTGTACATAGCAACAGTGATTAGCACTTTCAGTATTTCAATTAGTATCTTCTTATCAGTAAATCAGTAATCAATAAAATGAATGGAACTGATTCAAGGTCTATGTCTGATCCCATCAAAATCAGCTGAAAAACACCCAGAGTGGGAGATATTAGGACTGAAACAACAAACTTGGGGATTTCCTAGACTGGTTGAATTCTACACTGGCTTGCAAGAGGGCATTAAGAAGGCTTTTGCTGTCTGAAAAAGAAAAGCTGTATTATGCAAGAACTTCTAAATTCACTGATTATAAAGTGCCTTGAACAATAAGTAGTGGAAAAGGTCAGACCCGTGGAATGTGTGAGAACTGTTTTATACAACTCATGACATCGTTTGGGGTGAATTTCTCTGGCTGTTTTGTTATATATGAGGATGTAGTGATGTGATGCCCATTCATGGGTGATGAGGGAAGATCTCTGAACTCTTACAGGTAAACCAGAATATCTTTCAAGTCTAAATAAAGTAAAACAGAACACACATGAAGAATTAATACCATGCTCATGTAGAGACTTTTTACTGACTTTCCCATTAACTTCTGAAGAGTTTGGAAGCTGAGATTTGGGAAGTCAAAACCAGATGTTAATCTATTACACAAATCATGTTATTAAACGAAATCAGATTTCATTCCTTGTATATAGTTGCATCAATTAATTTTTCCATATTAAAGTATACTTGGAAGTTCATATAATCTGTAAAAAAAGTCATTCTTGTAAATGATCTTATGTAAGACATAAGTGTATCTGTGAAGCTCTTTACAGAACAAAATATTTTTTTCCCTGACTTAAAAGGTTTTGTATTTTAAGGGCTGTAAGCAATGTCTCCTTATAAGATGGAGCAAAACAACCTGCTGTTGAAGAACTCAGGAACTACAACGGGACAGGTGACAACAGGCTGCCATGACATACAATCACAGGAGATGTGAACCTGCAGATACGTACCTTCACAAGCAGCCTTGCCCAAAAGCATCCTTAACTGCAGGCAAAGCAGGAAAGATCTCTGTGTATAAGGATTTATTGAGCATCCCTGCAGCAAGGGGCTGTGTTGAACTCTGGGTACATACCTAGGCAGGTTGAGACTTCAGGCTGTCTGGGGATGAAATATAAACATGTTTTTAGGCTACTAAGTGATACCTTCCAACATTTGCAGTGGCATTGGCTATTTGCTATACTGACAGGCAGGTCATACTGTCATCAATTAAATGCACAGCTATTGTGAAACAGTAACAGTTCTTAAAAAAGAATGAACTTTGCCCCTGTGGTCCACTTAATGGGAAGACATTACCTTCAACTGGAATTCCTCCTAACAAAGATTGTATGAGAAAGTGCTGCATCTTTCAACTATGAATTTGTTTTTTCTCAAATAACAGTGTGCAGACTAATCAAATGTTACGTAGACACAATTATTCTTCATTCCCAGGCACCTGTCAGGTTCCTGCTCTAGGATGTCCTCACCACAGAATGGTACCTCTGTGGCATCTCATCCTCACATATCCTGGGGCAAAAAACTTTTCCTGACTGTCCAACAACTGAATGGGGAGCCAGGTGCTACTGAAAATAAACATAAGAGAAGGAAAGGATACCGGACAAAGATTTTGGGGTGACAGTAGCAATTCCAGTTCTTTTCTTTTCCAGGAACCCACCACTGGCATTTGTTGATTAAGTAGGAAACCTGAATGTTATGTAAATTTATGTTCTGCTTCATGTGTACAATACATATACTTGAAAATAATTTCCTCCAGTTCATCACAGAAAGAGAGGAAATGCCTGTTACACAATACTCAAGTGTCATATATTCCTGCCAGGTTCAGAGTGGCCTGTCCTTCACAGATTTGATTATTCCGCATTTTATGATAGTATAAGGCACTTCAAACCCTGAGTCTTCCCTGAGGAATGTTAACGCTTGTTAGAAGTACATGACCCAACCGGTATTACTACAAAACACTTGGAAAATGTTACATCAGAGTACTATTAATACACTCTATTGCACTTACAGGACATGACTGCATGTGGAAAATCTGATGACTTGCAAGTTTATTAACTTACTGAGATTCCTCCTTTCATAAAAGAAAGATATGCCACAACTGAATTACCTGACCCAGGGTGATTCCTGAAAGTCCCTCTTGCCCCAGATATCCAGTTTATTTACAGATACATCAGATTCCAATACGCTACCAAATTTCCATATCACTTTTGGAAATAGAGGCATTTTGAGTAGAGCTGTGCTCCAAAAACTGCTAGTTTGGTTAAAAACAAGCTTTCCATGAAATTTCATGCCAGAAGGACTTGCTATTAAATAGACTTTGCTTTAAGAAATACAGTATTTATAATTCAATTCACTTGTAACAAACCAAATAGCATAAATATCAATATAATACAGCAATGTCAATATAACCTAATTTGTATAACCTCCTGTATATATTTCATGTAAATATTTATTTTACAATCCTGTGGCACTGATTTATTGTTGAAAATAGACAGATAGATAAAACACATATATAACATAAACATAATTTAATTATGCATGTGTCACTTTGGAAAATAAATGTAGCATTTTGCAGCAGTCCTCTTTCCATTCAGACTTACTTGTGGGAAAAAGTGCAAATACATGAGAAATTGGGATAATATATACCTGTGCTTAATATTAAGCGAAGGTGAAGTGTGGTGGCAGCTCAGAGAGCAGAAGTGAGAACTACCAGCAAGGACAGGCTGCCAGGGCACCGTGGGTGCTGGAAATTGCTCCCACCGTGCATTCTGAGCCACGTGTCTTCTCTGTGCCTGGCAGCTGGCCCCGCTCTTCTAACCACCCCAGGCACATATGCCAGGACTCTCTAATAACCTCAGGAGCTACTTGGTAACCTATTTCATAAACCTGGCTCCTCACGCATCAGGAGGATGTCTTCTACCTCTTACTCATGGTCTCCCAGATGGTAGCAGTAGTGAAAAACATTTAATAAATGAAATAACTGTGTCTTATACCAGATTAACACTTTGTAACAACATATTTTCTACTATCAGTTTCAAGGACAAAACCCAGCATTGTTTCCTATTAACACACAACTGTTCTGTCTGCATGTGCTATGGGAAATATTTCTTGTGGCACAGGCTGCCAAACCTGTTCAGTATATTTTCCCTAATGGATTTTCCATTCAGCTCTGGAGTAAGTAAATTAACATTCAGAACGTTTTTCTTTTTTTAAGCCATTCTTCTCCCATATAATTTCTTGAATACCCTTTGGAGTCACCCACAAAAGTGACACTGAGATGATCATTTACTCCAAGATAAAGAGTTGGCAGAATCTTCACACATTTCCATAAGTATTCCAATTCCTACTAACTTACACAATTTTTACTTACAGTTACATACGTATATGAGCATAAATATGTATCTTTTATATTAAAAAAGTTATTTTCATTATTCATTCAGTTTCTGGATTTGACCATAATTATTTATCTACCTTGGAAAAAAATAAACAAAAACTACTTTCCTACATGTTTGTGTGAAATTCAAGACTGAATGATTCATCAGCTTCCACTTATCACTGCTAAAAATAACCAATACTCATCATAAAGGCTTTTAGACCTGACCTAGGAGCAATTAGAGGTTTCCTGGAAATATTCCTTCTAAACTTTTGGTTACGTAGAACTGTTGTGAGAGAAACATCTTAGACTTGATTGTCAGCTGTTGGGAATCACTGTAAATCAGATTATACCAATGGAGCAGCAATCAACCCAGTTTTGCGAAAATCTCTGAGCTCTGCATTGGCATGTATCTCTAGCACTTACTGCCTGGGTTGTTCCATAACGTCCCAGCACTTCTGCTGCTCGGCTGGTACCACTGCTGCTATCTGAAACCAGATTCACTAAGAGAAACACCTTGTGATGGAGGAAGTTGCTAGGCTAACAAGGCAGAAGAATAAAGACCATGTGCATGGTCACAGTTTGTGCTGAGTCTGTGTGCAGTCACTTTGACTCTCAAAATAGCCTGCTGTCAATGAAACAGGCTGCAGAGTACACCAGAGAATTAAACAGAATTTCAAAGCAGGAGTACGTCTCAGTAACACTGGCATTGTGTGAGAAAACTTTCCATGAAAAGTTTTTCATTCAGCTCAAGTTCTAAATTGTGATGTTGTATTATTTTCAATGAGACTAACTTTAAGAAAGAGAACTTATTCTGAAACACATTGTGATACCCTCTGGAATACTCTCTGCTTGAACAGAATAATTGGGTATGTCCATGTTCAATGCAACATGAAAATTTGTCACAGTTTTGATCTGTACAGAAATTCAGTAATTTCACAGTATAGCATGGTGCTTTAAAAATGTGATTCATTTAAAAATGTGCAGTGCAACTTGTTCAAGCAGTAAGACCGATATTTATACTTTTTGATGGTTAAGAAATATGTCTCATTCAGAAGAAAATGCATTCTACACAAAAGCATGTGGACTTGTCAGCACACTGAATGCAGTCATATATACTAATAGTTATTAATTGCTTTGTAGATAGTAAAATCAAGTCCCTGATGCGTTTCAGAATGAAAATCTATATCCTTTCCTTGAAACAATGATCAAACTCTTATCTTACATACAAACACGGACTCCATCATTCCTCAAAATACTATGCAGCTTTTAAATTAAACTTGAGATTCATTCTCTAATACCAGGTGGAAAAAGATGAGATTAGCTGTGTACCAGTTAAGGCAGCATGTAAATAATTAAAATCCAAATCATTAACAAAAACTGCACTATGCTGTTTATAGTTGAGAGACAGCATCAAGTTTAACGAGCCCCTCTGTTTTCTCACCACCCTGCAACTTTTTCCAACTTTTTAACTATTCCTTTGCATGGTAAACTTCAGGTGCATGAGAGGTAAAGATCAGTTTGAAGGTGCATATAACACAGCAAGGCTGTCTGAGTTTGTGTTTCAGTGCCTTGCTTCTGCTCAGCTGCTTTTGTGAGGCTGGAGCCTTGCAGAGTACTAACAGCAGCCAAGTTCAGAAGTCAACCAATAAACTGGCACTGCAGCAGTTACAAATGTTTGCATAGGAAAAACATTAGTAGTACATGCACAAGCATTTGCTGGCCTTATAGGCTACTACTGGAGTTCAGACTTCAGCATGTCTATGAAAGAGCTGGGAATTGAAAGACCAATCTTAACAGAGATCTATAAATGAAAGGAAGCACACTCCAACAACATGGGTATGTCAGAAGTCCAGTTCCTGACTTAAAATCTCAGGTAGTGCTCTAAGGAAATTGCTAGAGGTGCAATATCCAGCTCCTCTGCACTGCAGTGGCTTTCACCAGCCATTGGGGTGCCCTGTACTTTTTGTGGATTTGTTCTCAGATGAGGCAGAGAAGGTCTGTCTTCCAAAGATCACACTGCTGACATGACTGAAGGACTTGAAGTCATCTCTCCATGATTCTGGATTCATCTCCCTTTCACAGGATCCTTGCTCAAATTAAACATTAAAAGTCATATAATGGACAACCAGATGATCAGGCCCAGTCAGCAAGGGTTTATGAAAGGCAGGTCCTGCCTGACAAACCTGATCTCCTTCTACAACAGGGTGACCTGCTTATTGAATGAAGGAAAGGCTGTGGATGTTGTTTACCTTGACTTTAGTAAGGCCTTCGACACCGTTTCCCACAGCATTTTTGTGGTGAAACTGACTGTTCACGGTTTGGATGGGCACACACTTCGCTGGGTAAAAAACGGGCTGGATGACCAGGCCCAGAGAGTTGTGGTGAATGGAGTTAAATCTGGTTGGTGGTGGGTCACGAGTGGTGTCCCCCAGGGCTCGGTGTTGGGTCCACTCCTGTTTAACATCTTTATTGATGATCTGGATGAGGGGATCAAGTGCACCCTCAGTCAGTTTGCAGGTGACACCAAGATGGGTGGGAGTGTTGATCTGCTCGAGGGTAGGGAGGCTCTGCAGAGAGACCTGGACAGGCTGGAGCCATGGGCTGAGGCCAACTGGAGGAGTTTCCATAAGGCCAAATGCCGGGGGCTGCCCTTGGGCCACAACAACCCCCAGCAGCGCTACAGGCTTGGGGAGGAGTGGCTGGAGAGCTGCCAGTCAGAGAGGGACCTGGGGGTGCTGATTGACAGCCGGCTGAACAGGAGCCAGCAGTGTGCCCAGGGGGCCAAGAAGGCCAATGGCATCCTGGCTTGTGTCAGCAATAGCGTGGCCAGCAGGGACAGGGAAGGGATCTTACCCCTGTACTCGGCACTGGTGTGGCTGCACCTTGATTCCTGTGTTCAGTTTTGGGCCTCTCACTACAAAAAGGACATTGAATTACTCGAACATGTCCAGAGAAGGGCAACGAAGCTGGTGAAGGGTCTGGAGCACAGGTCTTACGAGGAGCAGCTGAGGGAACTGGGGGTGTTTAGTCTGGAGAAGAGGAGGCTGAGGGGAGACCTCATCGCCCTCTACAGCTCCCTGAAAGGAGGGTGCAGAGAGCTGGGGATGAGTCTCTTTAACCAAGTAACAAGCGATAGGACAAGAGGTAATGGCCTCAAATTGCACCAGGGAATGTTTAGACTGGATATCAGTAAGTATTTCTTTCCAGAAGGGGTTGTTAGGCGTTGGAATGGGCTGCCCAGGGAGGTGGTGGAGTCCCCATCCCTGGAGGTGTTTAAGAGTTGGGTTGACATAGCGCTGAGGGATATGGTGTAGTTGGGAACCATTAATGTTGGGTTGATGGTTGGACTGGATGATCTTCAAGGTCTTGTCCAACCTAGATGATTCTGTGATTCTGTGATATCTATGACACAAAGGGAGTGCAGATGCTAAAGTAATTGGTTTGTTGGTTAGTCTCTTTCGTGTAGCCACTACTGCCGTCGTGAAGAATGAAAAAAGACAAAAACTTTCCTGGCCTCTTACTTTCATCCTGCCAACATTTTCTCTCACATCGAACATAACCTGCTTTTCTATACTTCTAAGGTGTATCCTAATTTATTCCAACCATAATGTCCTTAATTTCTACTTACTTTTTGGATCCAGCTTCCATTACCCTCTACTTACTTTTTCAAATCAGCATCTTTGTGCTTCCTCCTTCTCTAACAGGAATCCCTCATAGACACCACATTGCTTCATTTTCCTCTTCCACACTCCTCATAAGAAGTTCTATTTTGCCACAAATCCTACCAAAAGAGCATGATAACCATAAAACAAATTGTGCTTACGAGACTACTGAATATCACATTACCCAATAGTATCTCAATAATTTCTTTGTTTTCCCATATCCCTATTCATCTGCTGTCATGTTTTTCTACAAACTCCTGGAGACAGGGACCATTCTCCCCTCGAACCTCAGCCCCAGGTCTACCCCTCACTGCAGCCCTGGTCCATAGCTGTGGTACCCAGGAGTTACCAAACACAAATTATTACTTTTAAACAACAGAGTTTGTGGTTCTGTTGTGCCAAACCATATACAAACTGGGGAACAACAATCCCTGACTCCAGCTGCTTTGCAAGTCTGCTGCATGTTTTTGGGCACTGATGTGCACATTCAGAGCATTGATCACTACTGCACATGTGAATCTGACTTTCCTGAAGTATCATGCAACAGCCTGCTTACCAGCTGTACCAGATTGCTTTAGCAAACGAAATGTTTGCTAAAATCAGCTTAGACTGCAAAGAGGGGCAGGCTGAACCAGGGCATTAGCCTTTTTTAAACTGAGAAACAGTAGGTAATTCTAACCTGTCCCTCTTGCATTTGGTAGAAAGCAAGAACATTCCTTGTGTTTATCCCTGGGGTGGGATTAAAAAGGCACATTATAAAACAAAAAAAATCCCATTTGCATTGTTTTTACTGAAACATTTTAAATTAACAGGTCTGACCTGGATTAAAAATAATGACCCTCCAAATTCCAAGCCTTCTTCATATAAATACCTGCTGTCCATTTATAGCATAATTTGAGCCAGTTCTTAACTTGTAGCTGGCTCCCCACCACCTGCCATTAACAGCTTGTGCAAAGCTGAACCTAATTGTACAAGGAGAGGAGGAAACAATCAAAATTATTTCTTAACCAATCTATCATCTGTCATGCCCATTTCTAAGCATGCCACTGCACAGGCAGACTAAGCTGTCAGATATACGAAGGGAAGGGTCTACTGCTTTGCCATTACTGCTAGCTAATCTTATTAAAATAATAATATCTATACAATAATTAGATGTTAGAATAATGGATACTGCTCTCTTTATTTGACTCAGTATTTCAATTGAAAGTGATCTGGTGGCCTCTAGTTCTGCCCTTTATCAAGTATTCCCAAGATCTGCAGCTCAGCTTTTCCAATCTTACCTTGACCCCTCTTCGGTGACACCCCCCCCCACCTTACAGACTTCCTCAATTACCTCAATATTCACAGTATTCCCTAAAGCACCACTGCATAGAACACTATTATCTCTTATCTATTTTATCTATTAACCCTAGCAACATTGGCAAGCGATTACAGGCAATCACTGTGCGGACAGAAAAAGGGCCGTGCTTTAAAGATGTATGTGGAAATTGTTTGCCATTTAGGAGACATCTTCCATTTTCTTCTAAAGGAAAAGCAAAGCCAATGTATCTCAATTACGCCTCTCAGCTCTTTTGCATTCGGTGAAGTACTCATGTATTTTTTAAAGTTCTTTCTGCTTTCTTGATTTTTGCCCCACACATTTTCTGTTGCTCGCTCCTCACAGAGAGTCCTTCGAAAGGCAAGAGTCACCTGGGGATGATGTCCTGGATCTCAAACTCTAGCCCCATATCCTTTTTTCCAGATTGACTGCCAGGTTCTTGGGTTGGTGATGCTGTGCATCTGCCTGGGGATGGGAAATAGACTCCTGAAGAGTAGAATGCTTCAGGAGAAATAGATGGTTCAGAAGAGAAGGAACAGTCAACATGGAAGAGACAATAATAGTGTGAGACAGTAGTTAAAGCTGGAGGAGAGGTCTGCAGGAGCAAGCTCAACCCGTTCATGTGTTGTCAGTAGAATCAGCAAATTATTTAACAGATTATTTATTTATTTTCTATTCAAAACATTTGGGGCTTTTTGAAATCTGAAATTCAGTAATACCATCCGTAAAGAGAGCTGAGATCAATTTTTCCCCTCCTACTGGTGGTTTGTTCGGGTTTTTTAATTTGCAAATTTGGCCATGTAATCAGACTGTGTAACATTGCCAGTTCCAGGTAAAAGAGGAAAGAATTTGTGTGCTTCACAAACAAATTCAAAACCTAATATTTTGATCTGGGTTTTTTTGGTTACTGCTATTTTTAAGAAAGGAAAAAAACCTCTCATCTTGCAGTTTTTCAAAAAGCTCAAAATGTTTCTGAAAACTCTTTCTCATTTTGAGAGGCAGAGCAGCACCACAGGCATACAGAATCTCTGAGCACAGGGGAAAGGAGAAATCCACAGGGCTCTGCGGTACACTTGGAGTGAGATTTCAAAAGCACCGCTCTTATTCAGGCTCCTGCAGAGACAGGCACATATCCCAAAGCAATCAGTGTGATTTAGAGGTGCTGAGCTCTTCTGGTGAAAAAAAAAATCCCATTTATTTGGTGCTTTCCATACTTAAAGCTGTTGTTTAATCACATAATTAAATTTTATTTTCAAATAGTGCAGAATGTTATGCCCTGCTAGAACTCAGTGCTAATTCCATCTCTAATCAGTAGATGGCACCATGAATTCATCAAACAGGATAGAGACCAAAAAAAAGTATAAATTTATCCCCAAAAAAAGAAAAAAAAAAAGAAAAAAGAGAAGAAAAAAAAGCATACACCCAACTTGACACACATAAATTGGGGATTAAATTCAGAGGATGTAACTTTCCCCCATTCCACCCCTCCAAAAATAAAATCAGCTGTAGAGCATGCTGTTACACCCTGATGCACAAACAGCAGCTACATCTAAAATGTCCCAGCCTTGCCCTGTCACTGAGCTACATTGTCTCATGACCTCTTATGAAACTAAAAAAAAAAAAAAGCCCTAGAAATAAACCTACCTTTTTTCTCTGTCCTCCCCTTGCTCTGAACAAGGGCATCTCCAGAGCAGAAGGCCTGCCCCAGCTGGAAGGAGGACCCAGGAGCAGCCCACGGGGGAGCTTGGAGGAGAAGGCAGGCAGGGTTGCAAATCCAGCCCCCGAGGTTGAGCCAGCGTTTGGAAAGCCTCGCCTGGGGCTTCTGGTCCATGGACAAAACCCTTCAGCTCTAATATTGCTGCATGTGCACACCTGCATGCAGGGGTCCGTGAGTCCATCCAGCTAACCACAGGCTGTTAGCAACTTTTAAGGCTAAGAGCAGACAGGTGGAGAAGAGTTTATGAGCCTTTTTTTTCTTCCACTCAAATGGCAAAATTTCTACTTGGGATTCAAAGGCTGGCAGAGGCAGCCTCACCCTCTCCCGCACCAGCACCCTACATCCCCGAGGGAGCACGGTGCGAGCCAGCAGCTCCACAGCAGAGCCCCGCTGCCTGCAGCGCGTGCTTACCAATTGCTCAAAGGAGCAGTTCAGCATACCTAGGTGTTTACTCTTCTCCTGGCCCAGCTGCACTCATCCTAACCTGTGCTGGTAGGATAACTGTTTTGACAGGTGCAGAGCTGGCACCCACCCAACACCTCTTGACGCCCACTGGGCTCCCACAGGGCTTCACTGTCAGGTGCCAAGTGCAGCAAGAAGGCATGTTCCTGCACGCACACCATGGGATGTGCAAGATGTGCTCACCCCCAGCAAAAATCTGCTGCCTTAAATATGGGCTCTCCGTGCTCTTACATATGAACAGTGAGTGTGAAAATTCTGCCTGTCCATCTGTTCCTTAAAGGTTTCTTTCTTTTGCTGCGTGTTAGAATTTCTCCCCAAATCTTCTTCAGCAGCACAAATCACATCAGTGACATTTATAGGTTAAGTAAATAGTATGCTGCTGACATCATCTAAGCACAGTAACAGGCACAGTTAGGTTGTCTATGGATAGCTTTAATGCTATGGACTTCAAGCTCCGTTTATCTTGTTCTCAATAAGTGGTAATTAAAATCTGCAGTAACAGAAGTATTGCTCTGAGAAGCAATACCTCTACCATGAGAAGCATGGAAATTTGTCCAAGACAAGAGAGAGTTCAATCAACAGTTTCAACCATGGCACAGAAGTGAAAACTCTGACGTTTAAAATTTAGAGAGGAGAGCAGCACAACAGTAAAAAGATGAGCTTACCTTGCATTGCATGGAGTCTTCTTGTCTCAGGCCCAAGGAGGAGATGCTGTAAATTTTTGCCATCTCAGGCTCTACACATCTGGTTGTTACAAAGTGATTTTTCTTCCTGGCCATTCCTTATTATTTTCCCAGCCTGCCTAGCAGACACAACACAGGAATTACCAATACCATCAGCAGTGACACAATTGATTAAGTATGAGCAATACCAGCTTGGGGTTTGCATTCTGTCAGAGTTCTGTAATGGCAGCACAAGGGGCCTTGCTTGTTGAGCAAGAAGGGCTTTATGTCACTTGTCCCTAGAGCAAGGCAAATGTGAGCTTGATGGAGAAGGTAGTGAACATACTGTCAGAAGCCATATTCACAGGGAAAGGCAGAACAATGGAGATTAAATGACAGTGCAGAATCAAGGAATTAAATCAACCCTGAGGCTCAGATATTCCAGGCTTCCCCACGACACCTGCTAGAGGCACAAGGGAGGACCTGGAGAAAGGCCCTGCGGAGGTCTCACCACCTGTACCAACACACTGAGGGAAAACCTGCAAAATCGGTTGTGGCTCTTCTAAAAATCATGGTCCATGCAATTTAGTGTCCAGCTGCATGCTCGCCTGATTTCTGGTCTGAAATCTGGACTGGAAAACAACAGTAGGATTGCTTTGAGTTCAAGTCTTTTTTACTCTCTGCACAGGAGCGTAACTCCTGCCCGCCCTCCTGCTGCAACAGTGTAGTTCACTTCCAAGTGGTTGTAATAAGAAAGGAAAATAATTGCTTTCTATAAATCAAAGGAGGTTACTCAGGCCACTTACACACTGCTAACTTAATTACACCATTCTCTCAAGGGATGGGAGGGTCCCTCAACAGTGTGCCCAAATCACTGCAGCAAAGTACTCTGCACCTAAGCATCTTTTCCTCTGGATGCTCTTCCACTATACACGGACTGGTAAAACTTTTTTGTCTGGGAAGATGGCAACAACAGATTTAGGATTTTCACCTGAAAAACCTCAACTCATCTCCAGTCCCACTGCCAGGGAAGTTTTCCACACTCAGGGAAAGAGTTGAACAAGGAAAACCGAACCGATCATCTCAGTCTGTAGCAGCCTGATAACTACCGTATTGTGCCAGGCTGACATGGAAACACCTTTGCTCAAGTCTGAGTTAGATGGAAAATTTAAACCTTGATATTGTCTTTCACAGATTTGTGCTGGTTACAGTATAAATGCTTGTGCAAGAGTGAACAGCAACATTTCAGTCTTGGTAAATAAGCTCAAAATCCAATTATATCAACTTACTGCTTCATTACAGTGAATAAGAAATACTTACTTCTGGGGAGTATTGTTTCAGGCTGGCTGTATATTTGGGAAGTCCCTTGTTACTTTTGATGCAGTAATACCTGGGGATGATGGACACTGCTCATTTTACAGCTCTGTATGCCTCTTCATGCTGGTGTGCAGCCACTACCACACTGTCTCTTCAGACCATCCAATGGGTTGGTACAAAGCTCAGAAATCTTGTGGCCAGCTCTCAGCTCTGTCAGAGTCATTGTAATGTTAATCTTGAATTTTTACTTAGTTTTTCCATCTTCTGCCTGTAAAATAGGAGTGACAATAATAACCACTTAAACTAGAATACTAACTGCATTCATTAGCAGTCCCTCTGTGCCCCATTTTCCAAAGAGCTTCAGGTACAATGAATCCATTCTCTTGTTTCTCCTTGTTATTTATTTAGATTAAAAACATCAGGGCAGGAAAGGTTGCAAACAATTAGCATAGTC
The DNA here is from genome assembly GCF_965140245.1 of Athene noctua. Classification (NCBI taxonomy): domain Eukaryota; kingdom Metazoa; phylum Chordata; class Aves; order Strigiformes; family Strigidae; genus Athene; species Athene noctua. The sequence goes on from NC_134041.1 coordinate 25,500,708, forward strand.
CTGTTGCCAAAGTCCCATTGCCAAACCCCTGAGCTCGCAAGGAGTTTCCCTCCATACCACTAATGCTCTCCATGGATACAGCAAGACACTAGCTTATGTTTGCATGATATCAAGGACTGTGGGGTCTTAATTAAACCTGAGGCCCCTAACCCCCACCAGTATGAGAAATAATCCTTAATTGGTGCCAAATTGTTTATAGGCCATTTACAATGTCTTCACCAAACCGATCTCCTGTGTCTGCTTATAACAGAAGAGTAAGTTATGAAACAAGAGCCACCACCTGCTTGGTAGTCAGTCTAAAATACAGCAACCCGTGACTGCTGCTCCACTCGAACAAACAAAAAAAAGGGAGCTGACGTTACACAATTCAATAACAAGGAGAAAGTGGCCAGCAGCAATATTATCAAATGTACATAATTCATTCACACTTGTTATCAATATGGGATTGTTTCCCTATATACTTTTCTCCTAGCCAAACAGGGCTTTCTATGCAATTTTCTCCCAGCTTCAAGCTGGATAAAATCTTTTTAAAACTAGCTGCTTAAAAGGAGAAAACCATTCTCTTCAGTACGGCTTAGGAAAATTAACATTATTTGTGCTACGGTATATTAGTAGGATACCATTAGGAATTCTGTTTAGCCAGAAAGGATATATTTAAGCTAGAGACCAAAATACATGTTTAAGACACACAGAGTGTGTGCCTGCTGGCTTGCTGCCTCTGCATGGCTTGCTGCTTCCTACAGGGGAGCCGTGAGGCTGGCACCACCCTTCTACCAGCCACCCCACCACCCGTTCCACAGAAAGATGTGCCTTTAGCACCAGTCTGTGGTTTTCCTAACTGCTGATATTTCAATTTTCAGTGTACCTGCAGCTGGTTGTTGTTTAGACGGCTTCTATATTATTAGAAAGTAGCAATGACTGATCTCGAGCCTGAAGCAGTATTTTCACTGCAAGCACTGCAGTTCAGCTCTTATATGCAGAGCTAAGTAATGCATGAAAAATTTTATTTGACAAATGTAAACATGGTATGTGTGAATTTTCATTAATATTTCACATGAAGAAAACAAGGGCAAAGAAATCAGATATGTATTGAAAGTTAGCCCCTATCTCTGGTGTTAAGCAACATAGCTTTGACACCAAGCACACACAGGTCACTCACTGCTTAAAATGACAAAGGATATTTCTTTGTGAACAGCATTTTACTCGCCAGACCTTATCTCAAGAGCTTACTCACATATTTTGATTTATATCTAAAGTCTGAAATAGTTTTCCTTTAAGTTTTCTGCCTTGCATTCCCTGCTCTGAAACACACAGGCCCTCCAGGGCCCTTCTCAACTCGTGTTCCCCTTTGCCACTGCAGCCACCTTTGCTTTTCTGGACCTCCCCTTGCAGAACTCCACACTGTGTGGGAGGAAAGAAGTCACCCGGCAGTAAACACGTGCCTGACTGCATCCCACCAGCCACAGAAGATGACAGAAACAAACCCCACCAGCCTTGGCGGCTTTGTATCTATCTGCCAGTAAAACAAAAATAATCTTTGAAGCATACCTGGGCTGTGGAGCAGCCAGAGGTCTGAAATATATTCACAAAACTGTAAGAGCTCTGCCACAGGTTAGTACCAGAGCCTGGTGAATTCAACTCGAGAGGCATGGACATCTTCAAACTGTGCAACCGCAGTGCTATGGGCGATCTAAATTCTACATTTCATTGCAAAGAAGCCTCTAACTCCTCAAATGTAACACTGAGCTAATGTCAGCATGAACTTAGAAAATGTGTAGCTGTATAACAGCAATTTAAACTCAGGTTTCAGAAGCAAGCTGAAAGTATTATACTAACAAAATGCACTTTATGACATAGTCCACACCTACTTTTAGACACCTCACAGACCCTTAATGGTTTGGGTCTTTTTATTCTTGGTGTGGGTTGTTTTCTGGGTTTGGTAATATTTCATTTACAGGAAGGTTGAAGACTGTATGCCAATATATGCACTTGCACCATATTTCTTTAAATATGTTCCAGGAAATGCCATACTCATGAACTGCTCTGTAATGTAACCCTTCAGACTGGAGCAATTCATAAGATCCTGAGAACAAAAAAGCTTTTTCAGCAGGTATAGTTAATCAGGAAGTGAGTACATGCCACATTAGAATCCCCTAAGGGTTTCTAGTGTTCCACCAGAGTATGGCCAGGTTGTTGCTTTGCTGGGAAAGCTGTCATAGGACAGACGTCCTCATTAGAGCTCCATTTTCACGTTCTCTGGAGTTCAGAGCGGAAGTTTTGCCATCTCTGCTCCAAGACCTTTATTGGTTGTGACCCAGGACAGACTCGAAGGAAAATTCGCAGCCCTACAGTCCAAAAAGTTCACAGTGCAAGAAGCAATTCACACTAAGGATAAACTGTGAAATGCATCCTTAAAAGTGTTTTATTATAATCTTTTATTTGGGCCTGGTGCTGGAGGTAGACATCATTCTTTGACACAGAGCCCCTTGTCCCACTACCATTGTGAGAGCTCCAGGGACAAAACTGCAAATTGGTTTCCAAGTCTATTTTAGGAATGGTTTTACAATCAGAAAGGGAAATATGATATTCAAATCAAATGGCTAAATTTTTCAGTATTAAAGGTGATGGGGAGAGATCTGCTCAGAATGAAGAACAAAATGCAAACAACCTAGCTCAGAGAAGCTGTGCATGGTTCAGCACCTGCTGAAGTCACATGTTTCCATCTGTTAACATCAGTAGGGGATACAGCTGTAGGGGGGCTAAACCAGGGGCCTGGGGCTGGCATCCCTCTCCCGGCACAGTGCAGGCAGCCCGTGCAGCATCACACGCTGCAGCGGTCGATGGAGAGCAGCACCCTTGCTGCAACATATAACCCCAGCACGTCATGATAAACGCTGGCTGTCTGACAGCCTCCAGCAAGATCATCCACATCTACCCAACACCATCACACAAAGACCCCAAAAAGCAGTAGTTTAAGGGACATGACAGTTTTAAATATTGCACTTTCCTTCTCACTGCTGGAGCAGACTCAATTAGAACAGGATAACGAATTACATCAGGCTGGCACGTAATGCAATAACCCTCCAAACCCAGAGGTGTGTGCCTCTCTGGAGCCCGGCTGGTGTCAGCAGGATGTGACACAGACACTCCGGCTGTACCTGTGCAGTGCGGCTGCACATAGCAGCTGAGCGAGGCCCATACAGACATTCAAATCCAGTTCATCTCAAACTGTTTCCAACAGCTCCACTGATAAAAGAATATAAGCATACTCACAATATATGTAAGCAAACCTAGATTTATTTACTATTAGCAGAGAATAGTTTCTTAATGTTTTTATTAAGCTCTTTTGATTGATACGGTTACTTACTGTTCACTTGCAAAAGTGGAAGGCTTTTATAGCTCTTTTGCCATAGAAGTAAAACAAATGTTATCAGGTGACAGCATAACTCAATGGCACCAAAGAGAACGGAGCAACACTAATTTACATGAGCAAAGGATCCAGCCTCCAGAGTCCTCTGTGTTTTCAAATTAAAATGGACACACTGCAACCTTTAACTGAAAGAGGGTAGTCTAGTATAAAAAGTACTGAAAAATTGCTGCTTGTTCAAAACCAGCTATGCCTTTGTACTAGCTTTTCTTGTAGAGCTTATTGTATGCATTTTCCTGGCCCGAATCATAAAACAATGCACCCAATCATACACCACACAGAAGGGACAAAATTCAGCCATGTGCTGCTTTGAGTGTGTCTACGTGTACTGCTGCTCCAAAAATCCAAATCTGAGTGCCATCAGCACTGGGGGCAAGTCCATGCTCAGAAACATGTCTACTTACAGGAAACCGTTGCTACTCTGCATGTCTGAGGGTTTGTCAACACAGGGGAGATTTACTGAGGCAATTATACCGCTGTAACTGAGCACTAAACCTCTGTAGTCACACTGGTGTAACTCCCTAATACTAAAGTACTTATATGCAGTTCAGATTAAATTGCTTTGAATGCAATATAATTATTGTACTGGCATAATCATAAGAGGAAATACTGCTTTGCAGACAACTTCTTAGAAGTGAAAGGCTCTCTGCCCTGGTAAAGACTAGGCAGATACAAATAATGTATCATCAGATTTCTTCTGTCTCTGATTATCTGCGTCTCTGTTAACAGCGTGCGTGGCAGGCAGCTTGGGCTAATGAACAGGGCACAGGTTCAAGACAACTACTGTCTCATCTCTGGTTTTCACATGTGGAGTGACACCAGGTAAGTGACCTATTCTTTTTGTCTTTAGGGTTTGTTGGTAACACTGATATTTTTTCTGGCAAGTTAATAGAGGAGAAACTCCAATTTGATACAGTCACTGTCTAATTTTCCCAATTCAGACCCTTTTTCTTCTTAACACTGACTAAAATAAACCAAAACATCTATTGCTCCAGCGTTCCACGTCACCACATTCACCACACAAATATGGCTCCTCTTCTCAAAAAATCTGGACCTGACAGTTGCAAAAGGTTTGCACATTTAGAAACTCTTTGAGTTCAAAACTGAGCTCCTGTGTGTGAATCTAACTGGTGTAATTCTCCAGAGATAGGTGAGGAAGAGCAAAGACACATTTGAATACACTTCCTCTGAAGCCACAGAAGTAGTTCTTTGTTTCAGCATGGTGTTTTACCTGCAGTGCCTCAGAGATGCACACAGTGACTGATATCCCAGATGTCCAAAAATAGGTCTTACAACACTATCTTGCCCTGCTAGATGAATGGGATATGCAGTAAGTCCACTAACAGATTTAAATGACCTTAAAGTCTATTTGCTGATACGTCACTGTTGGTCTAGTCTCAAAAACTACGCTGTGTATTTAAAAGACTCACCACAATCAAAGAGTTGTGCTGTGACATGGCTCCAGAGCATCGCAGGCTGCTGCAGAAACAGCAGCACCTCACAGCCAGGCGCCGGGTCACAGGAGCACATGTACCTGTGGAGACCCTGATACAGTATCTCCCACTCCTTTGTCAGCCTCTGCACCAGCTCCCCACTGCCAGTAAAGGCTTTATGTGGTCTCTGTAGGCAACAATCTGTGCCCTAACTAGTGGGCTTTCACATTTAGGCGATCAGTAATGTCATGTATTCGAGGGCTAGATGATGCCTGGACTGTCAAAATGACTCCAGGCTTCCTTTGGGGTAGCTAAGTCAAAACATCCTTTTCTGAGGTTGACTTTCTTTGCTTGCTCAACTGACAGGTGGGAGCTAGGGGCAATCTTCCTTCTTATTTACAGGTGCCTGCCTGCACCCAGGGATATGGGCACAGCTGCCAAAGACTCCAGCAACCCAGCCCCAGCAAGAAGCAGCAAAGCCAGCAACCCTGCCTCTTCACAGCACCCATGAGGCATGCCAGGCAGGGAGCTCCACAGTGGGGACAGGTCTGCCTGACATCAAAACCACATCTCCACTATGCTGGGGGCACCACATCATGCTGCAAAGGCTCCGCCAAGAGCATGGCTGCCCTGTACCCTCCACTTTGGGTCTGGGCTCTGCATGATGCTTTACATTGACTACATACTTCACCCTGCCCATTTTTCACACTGGTCCTGGCATGCATGAAGCATTTCCGAGACAAAAAGTCACAAGCAGCACGAAGGCTAAACACATAACAGCTTGACATCAATGAGAGAAAGTCAGTACCCCTTCAAACCCAACCTGCAAATAAGTGAAAAAAGCCAGTGCTCCCAAGGCAGCAGTCTGAAATGATTCAGATTAAAAGCTGGCAATGTACCATTATACTCCTGAGCACACCTTGAGATACAAATTTTTCCCCTGGTATTTTTGAATAACTAAGTGTAAATCATGTGAAAAGGTATGTGTGTCCTTCTCTACCCAGCTGGCACAGGTCAGGAGGATCCTGCGAAATGCCTGTGAGAAATGAAACGTGGTGAATGTGCCAACATGTCCCATTAGAAAGAATGGAGCAAGGCGGAAACATGCTGGCACAGAGTTCTTCAGGTCAGCCTTACCTTTCTCCAGATATAATATGATCTGGAAAGTGTTAGATTTCAATTGCCATCATAAGCTTTCAGGGACATGAAACCCTTGATTTTATTTTTTTTTTTCCTCATAACATGGAAAATTTCATACTGTTCTCCACAAACCAGTAAGAATGAAAAAACTGGGAACATGTCACACAGGAACAGTTTTGGTTAAATAAACACTAAGATGGAGATACATAAGATAGCTCTTGCATGCTACCTATCTAACACTTAGTCTCACACACTAAAATGTCTGCATGAAGTCCTGGACTCATTGAGGTTTGGAGTCAGAGTATTATCCATCAAGAATAGATGGGAGCATTACACATAAGATAAAAGGATTTCAAGTTTAACTCATCTGTGAAGATAACACTTGGATGCTTCGTGTATTATCATATCTTTGCATTTTATCACAAAAGTCATCAATATCCTGAAATGCTTAAGTTAGCATCTCTCTCAAATATTCACAGCTTAATAAAGTGTAGCTGTTATATGCTGCAAATATTCACTTTACAGAATCAAATGATCAACTCATGATCTTTCAGGTACTAAATTGTGCACACACTTATCTGATAAACAGAAAAAAAAAATCCACATTTCATCTATTAGCTGATGGACACATTTTAAAATAAGCATTCATTATTCTCAGAGTATCTAAATGTATGACTCACATATGTGTCACATCACAATCTAAGGACCAAGGTAATGGTTCAACTTCATACATGTGAATGTGATTGCTCAATATTTGCTAACTAAGCAAATATGCAACTCTTTGAAGGCATGGAGAGTAATGTGAGACATTAAACTGTACAATGGAAAAAGAAATCACACAAGCAACCAAAGAGATGATAAAGATGTATTAGATCAGCATGACATGGCTATCTCACTTTTGGGGTACTTTTCTTAAAAGTACTAGATCTTCAGGAGATGCTGAATAATTTGCTTCAGAGAAAAATCAAGCCCATCTGAAGGTGCCAGACAAGAAGCCTGCCCTTGTGATAGAAGGCTTGGGTTTCACTTCTACTGTGCCAAGAAACTTTCTGCCTCACCTCAACAAACCTGTAAAATACTATGATGGAAGGTGTATTATTCCAGGGCATGTGGGCATCACAGCACCAGGAGTCAGATAAATGTCTGGAAAAAGAGTCATCAACCATAGCATGAACACTACTTTCCCTTGGAGTTTTCCTTCAGCTTGTTTTAAATTTGGCGCTTTCTTAATTTTTAATCTCTTGCTTGAAACCCCAGCACTGAACGGAGAGTGGCATGGGTCATCCAGGGCAGCATCTTGAGCTCCACTGCTACAAGTTGCTGTTCCAGGCAACAAGAAAAGTAAGAGAGGAAGGGCACTGTGCACTTTTTAGGTGTCGGTTGTCAGTGAAGTTGCTATGCATGACACTTTTTTGGTACGAGCACTCGTTTCTAGGCAACACTTTTGTAAACAACTTTGAAGTCAAAATGAAAAATTACAGCCTGAGTGCTTTTTTTTTGCTTTTATCCACCGTACCTTCATGACTGTACTAGTCCATTTAAATGGCAAAGCAGTGCTGAATGCAAACAGCCTCCTTCTGCAGGCTGTCTCCACAGTTCAATTACCAGTGCTTTAACAGTGCTAATTAGCATTCCTCAGAGCTAGATCTCTTTGAGTGACAGGTAACCATGGAGAGTCACAATCCTGTAGGTGATCAGCAAGAGTCTGACTTTTCTTTTTAATTAAAAATTAGAAATGCCTTAAACAAAAATAATTCTTCACTGATTTATGCTATTATCCCAGGGTTGCCAAGCTGGAGAGAAGAACATTAGTGTTGTAAAAATGAAACAATTTTTAAATGAATAGACTAGGGCAATAGAAAGGAGAGCAGGTTTATTATCTGTAACAAGAGAATGTACAAGAAATGATGGTACAAAATAGTAGACACTTCTCCAGAGAGTTGGCATGGAGACCAAAAATAGGACACTTTCCTGAATGTGGGATGGGATTGTCCCAATTTATTTTAGATTTTAATAGATAGATAAATACTAAGTCTGTTGTACAAATAGAAATTTCACAGAGATATCATTTCAGGAAAATTTAACTGTGAGTTATGTTGAGAGATAAAATTGCATCTGGTCCAAGTGAGAGCCAAGACTGGAAATTGAATCAACCAGATAATCAATTACTGAAAATTGTTTTCAATGTAACTATGCTGTTTCCTGCCAACTAATGATCTAGTTCTCTTTCCAGAAATGGGCTCCAGCAGCAAAAAATTCATAGTCATATTTCTGAAAACTGTAGTGGGTGCAAATCAGCAGTGTTGACTCCCCTCATCTTAATATTATTCATCAACTAATAATGATGCAAATTTTTTAGTTGCCAAAGATGAGGGGAAGGATATATGCATATTTGTAACTACAAAATGTTTTCCAAGACCAAGTCATCTCAACTCAGCGAACTCATCAATCAAATATTCTAATGACAATGATTGCACATAAGACAACAATAAAAGGAAGCAAATGATTGAGCAAAAATGATTCTAATAACAATGACCACAATTCAGAACACTAACTATTGTTCACAGGTAAAATCACAGCTGTTAATTGTGAAGTATCAAATATCTATTCAACAAGGTTTTTTCAAACCTTCCCCACATAATTTCTTTTCTATATGCAAAAAAAAATAACATTGTTAAATCAGTATGGTTCTCTGTTATAAAGGCATTTACATCTTTAAGACAGTGCTCATGCTAGTAAAATTTAACTCTATATGGGAAGGAAGAACTAAAGTTAATTGCATGCCTATAAAAATTTCTGTTGGATTGCCTAGTACTATTTCCTTTTAAAATCAGAATGGTAACCAAAGTTAATTTCTACAAATGTGGGGAGGAACACTTTCCTAAAAATACAAGTTAAAAAACCAAACCCAGATAGCTTTCCATCTTACCAATTATAAATGCATAGTAGGCACTAGTAACATAAATACCGAATCTTCAGCTCATTTATTAAACACTTTAAGCTTACAAATCAATAACAAAGCATCTATCTATAGTTGTCAAGACAGGCAAATAGCCAGAGCTAATCACAGTTTTACTGAAGTTTATAATACAGCCAATAAAGAAAAAAAAAAAAAAAAAAAAGACTAAGCATGTCTCTGAGTCTAATATTATCTTTGGGTTTTTTTCCATGTTTACAAAAATATCAATCACTGACCGATACTTAACTCCACCAAATGCTCTAAACTTTTTATTTTGGAAGAAGAAATTTTACAGGCAGATGAAGCAGGGAACTGGCTTTGTGCCATCAAGAGACTTAAGAACTACTCAGCCCTGCAAACTCCTATCTAAAGAGGAAATCTCAGCAGAGCTGGTAGCACCGAGCTGACTCAGTCTCAGCCAGCCCTGATTATTCCCAGTAAATTCAGTTTGACTCCTTAGTAGTTATCCACACACACCCCTCCAAATTTTTAGGTCGTGTAATCTTCTTATCCTTATATTTCAAGGAAATGATACACGAAGATTAATAATAAAGCTATTTTGCTCCAAATTCAGTCTGCTTATGTATCCATGTAGAATGGTTCATTCAAATGCCATAAATTTTAGTCACCAGCATGGACAGAAAGTTCTTAATAAACGACAATTAATTGGTGGAAAATAACTCTCAGAATAAAGGCAGCCTTCTTTTGACACCAGGTTTTTCAGGTTGTTTTAAAATTTGTTCTGCTTTCCTTAATCTCTACTGCAATGCAAGGGAGCAAGCAAGGGGAAAGAGATGGCTTACAGAGGAATGGGGCAAGAAAATAAACCCATCGCCGTTGAACAACCACTCTTGTCCTTGCTCTTGTAAAGAAACTCTCCCTCTTACGGATCTCCTAAACAATGACCTACTGAAACAAAGTAGATTTAAGCAACTACAAAAATCACAGATTCCTCTTGGTAAGTTACAAATTTAGTTATCAGGAAGTATGCAGAGTTTTGATTAGAAATAATCTTCTCAAGCACTGAAGAATTTTAAGGGAAAAAAAGAGTGTTTAGTTCAGAGTTATTTTAATTAAAAACATAGAAAATTAAACCTTCTATAATATTACTGTGCTGTTTAACAGTTTATATGCTGCTTGCTTCACTTACCTAAATAACTGAGTCCTGGCAAGCTTAGGTTTTCAAAGATTAATAATCCTATCCAAAGATGATTCCTTTGCCTCAAGAAGACTTTACCTTCATGTTGGTAAGGTATCAGCATGTTTATATGTACCAATGAAGTATAATCCAGTTTTTGCAGCACCAAATCCCATTTAAAATATGAAACAAGCTCTCTGTTAACTCTTAGCTGAGGGATGAAGTTCACTGACAAAGGAAGCTGATGAATTCCCCCCAAAATGGCTATCAGAATTTATCAGCAAGGTCTCCCAGTATGATAGGCTCCATGCTTTGCCCTACGGCTGTGAAGCTGGAAGGGTTGCTCATTGGGATCTCTTCTTTTGCAAAACCCATGACAAAAATCTTGATTACTCTCATCCTTCCCAAAATCTATGCAAGCAATCAGATTGCCTTCAGTAAAACTTGTGCCAAGTCTTAAATGTGCTCCTGTTACCAATTCTGTGATTGATTCTGGTGGATATTTTGGTGTCAATAAATATTTATAAATTTTCAGAATTTTCTATAAGTTATTATTTCTCCTTTTCCCTGACAGAAACCGTCTGGCTATGAAAATTGAGTGGCATCTTTCTGAAACCATGTTCTGCTTCTCTTCTTTCAACTCTTGCGTCAGCCATCTTAAAAACAACCTCAGTCTGGTCTTCCCATTAGTCTACTTGTAGGTAGGCATTATAGGGTAATATAAACAATATTTCCATTTTTTTCTTTAAGGGTTCCATAACTCTTCCCTAGACTTTGACTGTGGAGATAGCTCCCAAAAGCAGGAGTTTTCACAGGTGGTGTTTAACACGCTGTCCCAGTCCCTGCTGTGATAATAGCATCTTGCTTTCATCATTTCTTAGCATTTTGAAATGTTTACCATTTGATACAACCCATTTTCTGAATAACATTATTGAGAGTACTATAAATCTGCTGTTTAGGAGTCCCTCCGGATGACTGAATAATTATATAGCTGAAAATACTTCCTTCAAGATAAGAAGCAAAATGTACTGAAAATATTAAATTATTAAAGTGAAAAAATTGCTTTACTGAAAAACAGGGCATGACAAGAAAACCTGATAGGAAGTTACATGGCAAGTTTGTAATTTACAACTGAATTATACAATGAATATAATTCTGTAACACGTGTCACTCGCACAAAGCTCCCGCGGGACAGCATTCTTGCTCCTCTCCAGGGTTGAGGGTTGCCTGGGAGGTATGCAAACCGGACCCCACTATGAGCCCCCTGCAACCCCGGCACACTGCAAGCGCAGCACGCAGGGCACTGGTCTCTGCCTCTGGCCGGCACACCAGCATGCTGCTGCTGGCACTGCATGCCAGGAGATCACCACCAGAGGCGGCTCCACAGTATGTTAAAGTTCAAAGTGTTAGGGACTGGTACCTATCGATACGCAATTCCTACAGGCTCTGTGCTGAGCCACACATCAGGAGTGTCATCTTCTCTTAATCTAAATTACAGTAAACCATATTTCCATCAACTCCAGAAAAGCCATCAGGTGTATTCTGCAGCCTAAGCTCAGAAGCAGGTATACTGCAGGTGGTGAACAATGAATCTAGCTTGCTCCTGTCTCAAACACAACTTAAGAGGTCAAAAGTTGAGTGTGCCACTCACTGTTATTTGTTCTCCTATTATATTTTGTGTTATGTCCACTTTTGAGTCATTTTATAAAGATGGGAAGCTGAGACTGGATTAACGATGTGCTCCCAGGCTCCTTTATGAATGCACACATAGAAGCAGTGTTTACACATAGCTAAATTTTGTTTAAACATGCACGGCATGAGGAAAGAGAAAATGCAAATCAGACATTCAAGAACATAACTTTTACATCTCTTTTTAAAAGAAGTTGTTGGAAAAGCCGTTGGCAGTTGCAGAAGCCCTGCCTAGTTTGGCTACTCCTGTCAGACTCAGTGTCCAAATGGGAAATTTCAGTGCTGTCCAACATAGGTACTACATCTTGACCTTCCCAGGAAGAGAATAGGAATTGGTAACTGATAAAAGTGTACTATCTTTTTCCTTTGGCAGCAAAGAGGCTGAAACACATCTGAATGCCTAGAAAAAGTAGGATGCATCTTTTTCTTCTAAACAAGAATTACTTGCAAAGAAAGGAAACGGTATTACAAGTTCACATATTGAGTTTAAAACGTACATATGCAGGTAGCTGTGCACATGCTACAAGAATTTCAAATGCATACAGGCTAAATCTAACTTTCAGTGATGTTAAAAAGTTGTTTGCTACTTATTTCAGCAGACCGTAAATGATTTTATATTCAGCAGAACGGGACAGAAGGTATTCCTCTTAGGTACAGCAAACTGAGTACCCTGCAATGAAAGGCTGCATTGTTTTGTTCTAACTAAAGAGACATAGTTGATGAGTGAATAAGAGCATGATCTAAAGCCTATTGAAATCAATGGAAAGATTCTCATTGACTTCTCCAGGCTTTGGATCAAGCCTCAAAAGAGCAGCTATTTCTCTCTGATACAGCAAGGAATCAATTCCCTCTCCCAGAGGTACTCTAAATAATTCAATATTTTGTCTCAGATCATTTCCTAAGAAAAATGATGAGGATGTTGTTTAAGTGGGTGATACCCTGAAGTGACAGAGTTTACAATGCATTCAGCCATGTAAAATCTCCTCTGTGCTGTATGCCCACATAAAGACAGGGCAGAGGCAAAGCACCCCTCAGACGCCAAGGAGTGCCTCCCCACCTGCAGCACAACGCTCAGCAACACTCCTCTTTGCGCTGGCCAGAGCGCCATATGAATTTTGCTCAATCTAGAGGAATGCCTGCTCCGTGACATTTATTTTTTCTTTGCAGTAAAATCATAATCTATTTGTACAATTTGTTTTGATGAACACAGAAGGGCAAAAATTGCCCTGACGGTTGTATTATTATTTACCAACAGAAATGATACTCTCACCATTCTCCAATGTTTTTGCTTTATAGAGCAAAACACAACATGGAAATGAGATCTTTTTTTTGAGCTCTTTTGTTCCACATGAAAAATGAATCAATAAAAAGCAATCCAGCATTAGACTGAGGAACTCTGCCCCAAACCACAGCAAAACCTTAGTAATTTTTACTCTTCTGCCATAATCAGGTGGCCTTCTGCTCGCTAATCCCTTTCTGCTGTCAACTGGAGAAGGCCACTACAAGTTGTTTAGGGACAGTTCAAACAGGAGCTGCAGCGTCTGTGCCATCTCCCAGATGCAGAGGCCGACAGGAGCACAGCCCTACTCACAGTCATGCTTTCTCTCGGCCGATGGCAGAGCAGCGCTGGAAGGTATTCTCCCCATTTGCACAGAAGGACAGCAATTTGCAATAAGCTGTTTTAAGGGTGGAAAAAAAAAAAACCCAAACAGTTTTCCACTCCCACCAGGCAGCTACCTAGCAACAGTTGACAAATGCATAGGATGAAATTGGTGCTGAGCTACAGCTCATGTGATTATCCCCCTTCCCTATCACTTCTGATTGAGTTACACCTGTGGGGAGCATCTTGCCAGCAGCACCTCTGATGAGTGCAGCTGTGGCAGCTCTGGCACATTTGCGCTCTCCCATTCCCAACACGAAGCACAGCTACAGTCAGATCTTTCATCAACATCTATGGAGAAATACTAATCAACATCTGTCCAAGCATGCTCCTATTTTCCTCCCAATCGCCTTGCTGTATGTGTATATGTGTACTCACACTCTTGCTTGCTGTGCATTTCAACTGAGCTGGATTATAGACACTATCATCTGCTTCCAGGACCAGGCATTACCTCAGGTGCACTGTGGTGCCAGTCCCAAAAGCTTGCCCTGACTCCTATGTGAAGCCTGGAAATCCTCACACACAGAAACTTGCTGCCAAGGCCAGCTCCCCCTGCCAGCTCTTCCCTAAGGAAAAGACACATCCCCTCACTCAGGGTGCTCAGCGATGTGTTTTGGAGATTAGCTGGGTACTTCTGCCAAAGCCCAGCTGGCTTCTCGGCCAGGCCAGCCTGCTGCTGCTCACCGCTGGCACAGCTGGGACAGCAGGGGCTGGCTGCCCCCAAACACTCCTGAAACCATCCTCACAGGTGGTGCAAAATACACCCACTGTCCTCCCAGGTGCCAGGAAGCATGTGCTCTTGGCAAGGCCAGAGACAGGCATCCTCAGCATCTTTGCTCTGCCATTTGCCTAACGCTGCCATCTACAGCCTGACTTTCCCCCATCCCAACCCCCCTGCCGTTAAAGTACTTCTGTTCTAGTGTTTGAGATTCTATTTTCCATATTGAGCTGCTACTCAGAGAGACTCAGAATATTTCTGACATGTCCTTCAACTTTGTCAGAAACTGTTCTTTTATTTCTCATGGTATTGAGACATCGAAGAATGATGAATTTCAAAGACATGATGATAAACAGATAACAGAAAATAAACACTGTCCAAACTTTTAGTCGGGGAAAAAATTCTCTGTAGATAGATTAATTTATTCCAGCAATTTTGATTGTTGCTTTTATATTATCGTCAACCAAACTGCCTCCTTTTCTGGAAAAGGCTTTAAAAAAAATGCAGCAATACACCATTAGTTTTATATCTCTTCATCTAAACAGCTTTCCTAAACCTTCCAATTCAGATTCCACCTCCAAAACGATTTTTCATTAAATAATACTTTTTGTTTACCAAGGAGGATTTGGCAAAATACTGTATTTTGGGCTCGTTGTACAAAAATCATGAACCATCTCTTTCATTTGCTGTGTATACCTACAAAGATGAGCTCATATCACCACCACTTGGCCATTTGAATTGCTGAAACAATGCTTTTGTATTTTGCTTTTGCAACTCTAAGACTAAAAGCAACAATTTTAATTCCTTGTCCTAATTAGCATTTTAAGTTTTCTTTTAAAAGAGCAAAAACTCCTTTTTGCACTTTTAAAATGAGCAACAGATGAGAATAAATATTGTAGATAGAAGCTTTCTTCTAGCATGAACCATTTAATCTGTTTTATACATGAAGAATTTCACCTTCTTGCATGGACATTTAGGCACTACACAGAAAAGACACATGCTTCTTCCCCGCCCCCCCCCCTCCCTGATATGAGCACCAAACTCAGTATTTAGCCCCTCTCATTCTGTGTTAGGCTCCACAGCTTGACTGCTGCACCCAAAAGACCACGATACACATTTGTGTGCATCACAACAGCCTCATCAATAAGGCACAGAGTAATGTCTATTTGTACCTTTGCCCTGAACCTCCAATCATTTCAAAGAACAGGATGAGTCTCTGACAGAGTCCCATGAGGAAAGGAGAACGACGGCATGAGAATTTAATAGTTATACATATATAACCACAAAAGAAATCAGATGCTAAAACACCACTTCCTTGTCTAATGAGCAATTTTGCACAGCAATGAATAAAGTTAATTTGAGAGTTGCTATTTATTACAAGGAAATGAAAAATGCTCAGAGCATACAGAAAGCAAATTTATTGGGGAAGACATTGCAACCAGTTCTCAAATGTATTAATTCCTGACTGAGATGGGGGAGAAACATTCAGTTTATTCTTAACCAACCCTGGTTTTGTGTTATTAAACACTCCCCCCGCTGTTGATAAAAAGCAGCAGTGCAGGAGACCCCACACTAGCTGCCTTGCCTCTTTCCCACTCCAGGCATGGCGCTGCCTTTGGGAGGCTCCCAGCCGGATCCCACACTGTCAGGAGCATGTGTACACCCGCTCTGCTGTGAGACACAAAACCGCACTGCAGCCCCTTTGATTCTGTACTTTCTGTCCCTGCCTAGATAACTTTTCAGAAGCTGACAGAGCCTTTACAATTTAATTGGTGTTGACACCTTTTGAAGCAATGCCTTGAGGCGCCGAGGGTCATTGTCTACTTTATCCTGCTTTTCTGCGGCTGCTCCATTTGGCTACCTTGCAGCCTGTGGTGCTGTGGTGGCCCCTGCACTCTTCATTCATGTTTGTACTTGTACTGGGTCCCGTTACAAGGACCCTTGTTAAACGCCCAGCAGGCAGCACTGAATAGAGATTTTGACTATCTGGGATTTGAAGGCCTCTAGCAATAACGGAGAAAGCCCTGTAAACACAAAAGTATCCCAGTAGCAGTGGGGCGTTAACGTAATCACGCATTTATGCCACAGGACCTCAGGACCAAGCTCCTTACTGTCAATTCAGTAGCTATTAAGCCTTGGTAATTAGGTGGTTTCCCGTGACTTTTCTTTCTTGGGATTCACCAACTATCATTTTCCATATGTCCCTTTTTCCCAGAGCACTTATACGCCCTTACACACTCTATAAGCCAGGCAGATGGTACCACGTACCAGGCTCTGAGCAGCCAAAGCCAATTCAAAACAAGCAAAAAGGTTTGGCATGGCATTCCCAAAGCTGCCCTGGAAACCTAGATCCAAAAATCACAGAGGTCCCACGGCCTTATGATAGCAAACACATCTCTCCAGGTTCAGCCTTGCAGTGCTCACAAGAAGCGAGACTCTTATGGGCAGTCACATCCCCAAAGCAGAAGCACTTGCACACAAGACAAACAGAAGAGATATGCTACCAGCGCTTTCAGAACCATGTTTCACTTCATCAGCAACTTTAAATAAGCATTTCTGTGCCTTTTTCCAGGTTTAAATAATTAAGGCTCTCCAACTTCCTACTGAAAAGGCGAAGGACTCACTCAGTTTATTTGGTCCTGACAGTCAGCTTGGGGCCACATCTTAGTAAAAGTCAGCCTCAAACTCTGTATTAAAACAGTGAATAAATAAGAGCATAAATAAAATGGAAAATAAAATTTCAGTTAAGTAAATCCAAGATATTAAAGTGTGGCCAGAATAACCATAGTAGCAATTTCCTATTAGAAAAATTCACTTCTCTCCCAAAAAGCAGTCTTGCTGGTGAAACTCCATGTCTGGGCTTTGCATTTTCCAACCCTCTCTTTGCCGTATTTTAGAGTCTGCTTTTCCACAGCAATTCTGAATTTCAACAGTTCATCTATGGGGCTCTGACAAATGAGGCTTGTAATTCCAACACGATGCTACCAACCGCTCCCACTTTCAGTATCACTTGGCCCTTCGCCATCTGGAAGATACTTATTCCTGTGTCCATGATCCCACCAACCCCTTGCTTCTACTGTGGATAAAAGCAAGCAGAACTGGGCCCCGATACACATCTGCACTGCATGGAAAGTGGGATCTGACTCCAGATCTTTACTCCTTGCTGCACCTCTTCCCCCCAGTCACTGCAAACCTCTCACTCGCGGCCAGCTGCAGCCATCTTCCTTCCCTCTGTCCCCAGCCTGCCCGAAAGATGGCTGCACCTCTGGGTTCTTTATTTGAACCAGTGCCATACCCTATACATTTCCATTACCTCAATTAACATGTGACCGTAAGACTTACCAAGACTCAGAATAAAAAAAACTTTTCACACACTGACAAAGCTGCATTCAACTGTGATAAAGGACTTACCTTTCTTATGCTCTACGAAATCTCTTTGCATCTTTCCATGGACTTCTCTGGCATGGCACATAGGGCTTCTGGAAGTACATCAAAGTCCAACAAATGGGAAAAAAAACCCAACCCTGTAGGTGCAGTGGAAGAAATGAGTGGTTCTGGAGAGGCCAAGCTGGCCTGGTTATGAACAGACATGGTAGAGAGTTTCACAGAAACCACCCCTGATGACAGGCATGCTGTTGCAATGAGCTAAACTTAAATAATGCCAAGAACAGCTTCCAGCTGCAACATGCTTCACGCAGCTCTGCTGGCTCAGCCAGGAAGTTTCCCTTCGGCTGACAGAGGAAAATGCCATTTGCAGAGCACAAATGTCCCACGAACAGTGATAGTGGTGACAATTTGCTGCACAGACTTTGGAAGAAAGTTACTGGATGAGAGCTTATTACACCCACCTAAGTGTCTGCTTTCTTGAAAACTAAAGTCAATCAAAGGTCACTACAGCTGAGCTAAGGCAGAACCTTGCTTTTCTCCTAGTTTCATCATCTGAATCAGAGCCTGAAGGAGGGGATGGCAGCTAGTAAATAAAAAGTGAAGAAACTCCTCTAGAATGGCCACTCTCTATCGTGTAAGTCCAGTTCAAGTTGTTCTTTGCAATGATTAAACTAAAAATACAACTCTTTCCCCATGAAGGCAAGGGCTTTACAGAGTCCATTGCAAGGCAGAGGATATTATCTATGTACATAAAGAATAGCCATACCTGGTCAGATGAGAAGTTAACTTCTCTTTTTCTGTAAGTGGCCTTTGTGCCTTTTCATTTAAGAGCCTTTAGGGAAGCTTTCTTCCATAGGATCATAGAATGGTTTCAGTTAGAAAGGACCTGAAAGCTCATCCAGTCCCAACCCCCCTGCCACGGGCAGGGACACCTTCCACTAGCCCAGGTTGCTCAAAGCCCCGTCCAACCTGGCCTTGAACACTGCCAGGGAGGGGGCAGCCACAGCTGCTCTGGGCAACCTGTGCCAGTGTCTCACCACCCTCACAGTAAAGAGTTTCTTTCTTGGATCTAATCTAAGTCTACCCTCTCTCAGTTTAAAACTCTTACCCCTTGTCCTATCCCTACACCCCCTGATCAAGAGCCCCTCCCCAGCTTTCCTGTACCCCCTTTAAGCACTGGAAGGCCGCTATAAGGTCTCCCTACAGCCTTCTCTTCTCCAGGCTGAACAACCCCAACTCTCTCAGCCTGTCCTCACAGGGGAGGTGATCCACACCTCTGATCATCCTCGTGGCCTTCTCTGGACCTGCTCAAGCAGGTCCAGGTCCTTCTGATGTTGGTGCCCCCAGAGCTGGACACAGAACTGCAGGTGGGGTCTCAGGAGAATCCCCTCCCTTGACCTGCTGGCCACACTTCACTTGACGCAGCCCAGGACACGGTTGGCTTTCTGGGCTGCAAGCGCACATTGCTGGCTCATAGTCAGTTTTCCATCCACTACTACTCCCAAGTCCTTCTCCACAGGGCTGCTCTAAATCCACTCATCACCCAGCCTGTATTTGTGCTTGGGATTGCCCCGACCCATGTGCAGGACCTTGCTCTTGGCCTTGTTGAACTTCATGAGGTTCGCACAGACCCACCTCTCCAGCCTGTCCAGGTCCCTCTGGATGGCACATCCCTTCCCTCCAGCGTGTTGACTGCATCACACAGCTTGGTGTCATCAGTGAACTTGCTGAGGGTGCACTCAATCCCACTGTCCATGTCCCCAGCAAAGGCATTAAACAGCAACGGTCCCTACACCAAACATTGAGGAACGCCACTCATCACTTCTCTCCACTTGGACATCGAGCTGTTGACTGCAACTCTTCAAGTGTGACCATCCAGCCAATTCCTTATCCACTGAGTGGTCCATCTGTCAAATCCATGTCTCTCCAATTCAGAGGCAAGGATGTCATGCAAGACAGTGTGAAATGCTTTGCACATGTCCAAGTAGATGACTGTCATTGTGCCCAGCGTCCTTCTGAGGCCATGCAAAGTTTTGAAATCCACCACTAGACACCCACCCATTCCAAAATCACGATGCTCATTTAGAATATCTGCTGTTTTCCTAATGAATCATACAAAACAGCACAAAGTACAAGAACTGTTCCCACAGCTAGAATAGTTTTCTCACCATGTACACTTATTACCAAAGGCTATGGAGAAAACATTATTTCTATTTATGAAATATTCAATATACTCCTCTATTTTTTTTTTAATTTTCCTGTATTCTCTCCAAGATGAGATAAGCATACCTTAATTCAAGGACTGCTATGCAGAGAAACTCCTGAGACAATAGAAGCCCCATGTCTCCCCTCACCCTGATACACATTACACAGGGGATCTCTCTCATGCACCTTTCATGCCCCAAACACAGGCAGGTAAGCAAGGATATCCCTGTTCTTTTTAACAGCTAGCAAGGATAGATTAAATTTAGGTACAGTCTATGACCAGCAAGGCACAAAGGCTTCCTCAACATCTGCTACTTGGGCCCGTATCCTTGGGGCCAAACAGTTGTGCTGATTACAATATGCTCCAAAATCTGCTCATTTTAAGGAGGAAAGGACTAAAAAAGCCAAACCAAATATTTCTGTAAACTTATAAGGGGACTTTGCTCTTCTTTGGGTTGGATTTATATCTGTTCTGGTTGTCTTCCAGGAATTTACTTCTGATTTACAGCATGCTGAAGATGAAACTGTCCATCTGACTCTAGTTATCAAAAAAAGCAATACTGATCCTACTGGGCGTCAGAGGGGGGATTACAAATGAGGGAAGGAGCCGCCCCAGATGATTGGACACACTTCAAAATCCTTTCCTTTCTGCATCCCGCATTTGCTCTTTATTAAAACAAAAAATAACAATGCAGTGCTTACTTAGTGCACAGGGTAGCTGTAAAATTTAATTAATCACTGTAGCTTAGCTTGCTGAGATTTTTAAATGAAAAGCCCTATAAAAATGTAAAGCTTCCTATAAAGAAAACCCCTCAAAATTGCCTAACTTCTTGTTTTTGTATTGTATCTTATGGGACCAGTGGCTGGACGCTGCCTACAGTCCTGATTGAGCAAATTACTTGGAAGCATATACCCAAGCCAATGGGCACCAAAGCATGCACTGGTACACTTGACTTGGAATGGGCTTAAACTGCTGCCCTATAGACTGTCTGCTTTCATATTTCCAATCTCCCTCCAAGGGAGTTCAAATTACGAATGGAGCCTTCCTTTCTCACTTGCAGATTTCCAAGTGTAGCATTAGTCAGAGTCAAAGAGCGAGCCCCTATTTAATAGTACCTTACTTCATGAATATACTTATGGGTCTGAATGAGTGGGCTTACTGCACAGTATGTTATTGTGAACAATAATTACATCTAGGATTGCTGATCTAAAAGAAGCAAGATTCTGTCCCCACCCCACCCCCCAAAAAAAAAAAAAAAAAAAGGACCATTTTCCTCAGATTTGCCCCAAGGTGTAACACTTGAATGCACATAATGGTACAAAAGATGAATGCTGTATCCCAAGTGTTTCTTTTGTCTTCTGGGTAATTCAGTTTCATCATCTGAATACATACTGTTACAAACTGATAATCCCCACAGATCACCTTTCTTCTAAATCAGATACGCAAGAAGAGAGCAGAGAGCAAATACTCCTTTTTTGGTCCTAATTTATAGCCTCAAATAAAGATGAGGACATAGGGATGGTATTGAATACAGAATGTTTCCTCCCCCTACAGATATTATTTTTTCTGTTCCAATTTTAACCAAGAAACCTCATGGGTTAATTTTTAGTTACAGGGAAAAGCAGAAAAGGAAGAGGGCCCTTAGTGATGTACAATAACATGTGCAGGTTTTCTTGGATCAATTGCCAGCATTGACACTGTATCCTTCAGCTAGCAGTCTGTGATGAATGGTACCCAGTAGCACCGGAGAGAGCAACAGCAGCCAGGCAGCATGGGTGACTGCATGCCCTCCTAACTGGCTGATGAATCAGGAAACTCAAGAGAGACTCGGAGCGTGGGAGCTGGAGTGGTAAATGTTTTCATCTTTCTCTTTTTATGATCTTCCCTTCTCCATTTATATAGGACATTTTAGAGATTGAGCTTTGTTACAAACTGTTAGCCCAAGGCAGTGGGCTGGGGAAGTGAGATTTCATGGAAAGACGGAGCACAAGAAAGTGTGAACAACTGGAACTACATGTGATACTAGTGGTTTGTTGTTGGAGGAATTTCTGTTTGGATTGTAGTTCAGACAGTTGCCTTGATGTACTGGAATGAAAACCAGCACCCAAAGTGCCTAGAGACAAACCACAGAACTGTCAAAAAACACTCTCCTTTTCATCTGCCAGAATCCTGAATTCAAAATGAAAAGTCCCTGTTCACCCACAGCACAAAAACTACAACTTGGCAGTCACAGTACTGTGCAGTACTGTGCTACAGAAAACAAGATGAGCAACTCCCCCCAAAAAGCACCAAAGTGAGTCACTGGTGTATCCAATTACCCAGATATATTTTGTCATACTCTGTGATACTGTAGAGCCTAACTTTAAACCATGCTATCTCTGGTAATGACCAAGAACCAGCGAAGCACCCATTCAGATTGAGCAGGTGTCAATCCAGAGCAATTCTACTGAATTCAATTTTTATTCCATATTTTCTTCTGTACAGTAAACTATGGTATTCACTAAGTATATTTTGACCCATACCTGAGCAACGCTTTAATCTGTGTCTAATCAGTTTGTTCACCTGTGTTGCAGCTTCAGTTCAGTCTGGTGTAAACTCAATCCACCGGGACCCACAGATCCACACCAGTCGAGGGTATGGGCTAGTGCTTGCATGCTGCTATGAGCTGGAAGCGACATCATGTTTGTCACATACTTAAGGTGCTCAGCTTCAGCAGAGCTTGTGCATGAAGGTAGTGCATTGGCTTCCCAGAAAACAACAAAAAAATGCACACACAGAGGTGCTCATTTAAATGGCACTAAGCATGCTGTGAGTGCCAAAGATTTCTCTGATCTCTTAACGAGCTACAGCTCTTAACTACCAAGATGAGAAAGATGGAGCAATGAAGACAATGCCTTTCCCAGCAGTGTGTGCTTGGAATGGCAACATGAGAGGCTCCTAAAAAACCACACACACAAAAATCCACATGGTGAGTCCATATAGGGAACGGGATACCCCAGGACATCCCAGAAACACCTGATTTCTTTGATAGTACGGCAACCTCACTCAAATGTTTTGGTTTAAATGAAGATGAGTAGTGATGCAATGCTATGAGGTCCTGCATGGTATTTGCTCAGGTTTACGGCCAACATGTCAAGGTGGGAACCACTGTATAATTGAGTTATTCCACAGGCACATGGCAGAACCACATTAGATGGCTGAGTAGTTTTGTAGAAGTTCTACAACTGACCAAAATTAAAAATATTGTCTACAGTTTGTTAAAATAGCTCTTTTTTCCCTTTAATTGTGAAATAACTAGTTATGAGACTTCCTTCCTGTCAAATAAATGGCTTGTTTTCACTTGCAGGCAAGCCACACTGCCTACTGGGAGAAGCCCTGCAATGGAAATGGCTGAGGAACATTATTCCTAGTTGTGAGTAACTGAAGGCTTTAACTAAAGGGAAACATTGTTGTCCATATTAAATTAATCAGTTTACAAAATATGAGATCACAAAAGGAAAGGGGAGTTCCCCTTGTTAAATATTTACCACTAAATCTCTGCAGGACTCCTACCATAAGTCAGAAATTAAAGAACATGAGAATTCAAGTCAGATATTTCTTGCACCATTGTATATATGATGCCTAAAGGACAGGACAAAAATCTTCACCCTGGAGGGAGCATTAAAGATGGAATTGTCTTCTCTCTCTGAGTACACCTTTGATGGGTGTAGGTTACTCTCTTTTGCTGTCTATTAGTTTTTGTTAAATTACTCATACAAAAACTTAAGACTTTTGGACAAAGTTTTTAACAACAGGAAACTGAATGTTCACATCTAAATACATAGCTTGATTTTCAAAAGCATATGCTACAATAAATGGGATTTACAAACCCAGCTTTATTTTCTATTAAAGCTATTTTTGCAACTTTTTGGTTTCTTTTTAGAGTACTTTGTAGAACAATTCCCTATTTTGTCTGCCCTTCCTTTTATGGGAGAGGGAAATTTTGAATTAACCAAACAGAAGTGACTTCCAGGTCTTTCAAGGAGATAGAATGGAACATGTATGTTCTACCAAAAAAAGAAATTAAAACTAAACCAAAAAACCCACAAACAAAACCACAAAGAAAACCACCATTTTCACACTTAGGTAGAAAAACATTTGAAAAATTGAAATAGTAAATCCCCAGACAAAAATGGGGGGTTGTTGGAAACATCGGAGACATCAAATGTTGGACATTTGAGTGAGAAATTGCCACATTAGAGGCAATCTAACCTGCACAGTCAAAAATCATACAGGCAATTCACTGCATCCATAAGTATTAACAACGTATTTTTCTGTTCTACCTCAACAAGAAAAAATAATTAAAAATCTGCCTTGGCCTACCACACCCATTAGAACATTTTCCCATCATCTTCCTAATGTTCAAAGCAAAGAACCCACTGGTCACCAGCATTCATCCAGGGAAGCAGCAACAAGAAGGAACCAAGACATCAGTGAAGACAACAGAGGACAAGTACAGACTACAAGAGGACAGCATGGCCTGACAAATTGCACGTCAGGCTGTGTTCAACAAGACAATATTCTGGCTGGTGTAGGTCACCCTATGCAAATGTCATATTTTGTTTATTTCTACAGGAAAACAATGAAAAGAAGGAAGGAGCGTCTGAGGAGGCTGACAGAGGAATCCAGCAAGTGACGAATGTTTTGGTTACAGTCACAGGTCGCTCTGGCAACCATGGGAGATTCCAGGAATGCTTTCGCCCAGCTCTTGCACATAAAAAAAAGCCTAAACTTGTCTGGAATACGTTTATGTTTCATACAGTTCAGGCACACCTCATTTGTAAATAGCCTGTGTCACCTTTAATAGAAATACTTGTTCTCAAAACAAGTCCAAATAAGGCTGTCAGAATGACTTCAGTCAGGAGAATCCAGCCTTCACATAATTCCAGTAGATGGTGAATTTCTACGGCCTTTGGTCCTCAAAGTCTGATCCCAAAAGCAAGTCCTAGTGCTGCAGCACTAGAACCATGGAAGTAGCTGCCAATGGTTGAGTCCTGAATTATTCTGACAGCCACAAAGTATTATATATAACATGAGGATAAGAATCAGTGCAGGACTTAATCCATTTCCACTAATCTGACTTTTGCCTGATGGTATCCTAGCTACTGGTTCAATTTGGGAACCAGGTAGAGTTCACTTCTCCATTAACTAACAAGAAGGCACCAGTAGCAGGGAAAAAGGAAAAACGGTCTACTGATCTTGTGAATTTCTCTGTTCCTGTGGCACAAAACCTGGAAAGATTAAGGGTCAAAAAACAGGGTCGAACAAATATAATTTCTGGCCTTCAACTTCAGTCACGCATAGACCCCCTTGTTGCCCCAGCTCTATATGATTCCAGGCCAGAGCAGCCTGGTGTTGCCACTTGAATGGTGCTAAATGGAGTGGACAGAAATTCATATTGAGCAAAGCCGATATTCAGAACAACCGCTTGTTCTGCAAACCAAACACACCGTGGATGGGGAAAATGCAATAATGGCACCCTTAAAGAGCCTCAAAGGCTCATTCTCCCAAAGCAAAGATGAGGCACACTGCAAAATGAGTACTCACTATACTTATTTTAACAAGAAAAAGATATCAGACTTGGCCCTGTCAGTTCTGAATCTTTTCAGAACACTTGGAGCTTCGTTTTTCTGCTATATCTCAATAAAGTCAAACTTCCAGAATTAACCCATAAATTTGCATGGTAATGAAACACAGCAAGACACACACGTTTTTCAATATAACTTAGGAAAGGTAAGATGATATAATAGAGAATCAATCACTGTTGAAAGTAAAACAGAAAGGCTAAATAAAAGGACTCCACCTGCTTTTAATCTGAACCCACAACACAAGGGAGAAGTTAAAACTCGAATAGGTACATATGACCCTTTGAAAGGCTAGGTCTGTGCCTGAACAAAAGAAAGGCTTTTCACTTACCTCCTGTGGTATCAAAGAGCCCATTAAAAACCAATAAAATATTATGAAGCATTTTCCCTTTGTGAAAAAGTGCAATTAATATCCTTCAGCAGATGATTATTGATTTTTATAAAGCAATTTACAGGCTTCTAAAGTCATGATTATTCAACCCTCTGGGTGCCAGAAAGGAAGAGTTTTCAGAAGTAGGAGTCGTATTCTCATTTCCACATCAGCACAGCTAGAATTTACAGACTCCTGATTTTTTTTTTTTTTTTTTGCCCCCAGGATATTTTTGTTGTTGTTGATGTTGTAGTGCTCCAGCACAGGATTAACCCTTTTATTCCCTCCCACCTGAGACAGATTTTTTTTTTTTGTGACCTGTTCTTGAAGTATATCGCCTGTCAGATATTCATCCACTACTCACGGCTGGCGAGTTGGATGCTCAGCAGAGTAGACTTCATGTCAGAAAATCAGCAGCTGCTCATATATCACACTGGTCATTAGTAGAGGATCATTCTGGACCTTTGCCCACAGCACCTTGCTATGGCAAGAGAAAGGCTATAAAACCCTAGGCCCTGTCAGCTGTTGTCATTTAGGTGAGAATTTATCAGGTCTCAGAGTGCCCTCTGACTGGATTATTATGAATAATGAATGAAGCTTTATGCCACACTGAGGCATTAATAAGACTGGGATGACTGGGAGAAATTCAGTACAACATCATAGCAGTAACTTTCTGCAAGCAAGTACACAGCTGGTGGGCTTGCTGGATTGAGTTTATGTTAGATACTGTGACTGAAATAAGTAGCTCATTTAATTATTAAGCAAGTAACATGATGCTTTTGGTAGCCTATGGGTAGTATTACTGACCCACTCATGGAAAACTTGTAACAAAGGCTTTCTACTCTCTAACCAAACTCATTTTTTGCTCTTAAGAAGCTGAATTGGTGAGCTCACCCCAAAACAAAACCAGTGAATGTTAATCATCATATTTACTTTCAATATAACTTTAAAAAAAATGATATGTAAGAGCAACCAGTTAACAATAACTCCCTAAAATCTTCTAACACAGAAGTTGCCTAACCTGTTGGTGATACTCTGGGGATATTAGTCAGGATTACTGATTTTCTTCCTTATTTTTCCTCAGTTCATTCAATGTGTATCCCTATGGCACACAAATGAAAAACAGGGAAGGAAGGAGACAAAAAAGCAGTCACTGACCTAACCAGGAGAGAAAAAAAAAAAAAAGGCAACAACAACAAAAAAGCAGATGCACAGCAGAGACTATTGGCAATAATCAACCTCCTGGTGTGGTGGTTCCAGCTGCACTCCAGAGGACTGAGCCCACAGAGCTGACAAGCACTTGAGGCTGTCATTTATCTTGGTACCAGCTTCACTAGAGAAATTATTTTATAAGGCTGGACACACTTTTACAGACTCTATAATATCCTAGGTGCATCATATTATTAAAACCTTAGGCTCTTACTATCTCATATTACTGTGTCCTCGCAAAAACAAAAACTGCATGGTCTCTTTCAAATAAACATGTTCTATCTACACACGTTTTATTTTTTCCTCTTTAATTTGGCATGCAGTCTCCAGCAAATCCTTGCCAATATTAAGGCAGATCTTAGTTCTTCCAAATGACCCTAAATAAGGAGGTAGAAAAGCAGGACTCCGCCTGAAGAGCATCAGCTGAAGACACCATGTTACAGAAACACAACTCTCTCAGATAGAAACATATAATCCATGAAGAATATTTCAATTTATTACTCATCATGGGCAGGCAGTGCTTGGCTTCTCACATCAACCTCTCAATTAATTGTTTTTACAGCAGAGCCACTGATGCACAACCAAATTATGAACACAGAGTGAAACTTTATCTTTTTAAAAGGGAATAATCTTTTTTGACAGGGGCTGGACATAGGAAACACCCATTTGAAAAGGTTCAGTTTTCAGCTTACTCATACAGTCAGAACTGGAAAACAGAAGAGCGTCACGAACCGCAGCTAATGGCAGACTGAAGGCATAATACTGATCTGGTGGGCAGCCTTGGAGACCCAGCCAAATGAGACCAGGGACAAACTTGGGAACATGTTAATGGTGTCACAACAATTTTACAAGCAGTTATGTCAGAAAGGTTTAAAAAGCTTTTCTCTAAAATATTAAACAAATTATGAACTAGGATACAATATTAATTTTACAAGTTTTTAAATACAGCCATAATGTAGCAGACCTCAAAACAAATACTAGGTAAATTCACAGAATCGTCTAGGTTGAAAAAGACCTTGAAGATCATCCAGTCCAACCATTTACCTAACAGTGACTGTTCCCAACTCCACCATATCCCTCAGCGCTATGTCAGCCCAACTCTTGAACACCTCCAGGGATGGGGACTCCACCACCTCCCTAGGCAGCCCATTCCAATGCCTAACCCCTTCTGGAAAGAAATGCTTCCTAATATCCAGTCTAAACTTTCTCTGGTGCAATTTGAGGCCATTCCCTCTTGTCCTATCGCTTGTTACTTGGTTAAAGAGGCTCATCCCCAGCTCTCTGCAACCTCCTTTCAGGTAGTGTAGAGGGCGATGAGGTCTCCCCTCAGCCTCCTCTTCTCCAGACTAAACACCCCCAGTTCCCACAGCCGCTCCTCGTATGACCTGTGCTCCAGACCCTGCAGCAGCTTCGTTGCCCTTCTCTGGACACACTCGAGTCATTCAATGTCCTTTTTGTAGTGAGGGGCTCAAAACTGAACCCAGGAATCGAGGTGCAGCCTCACCAGTGCCGAGTACAGGGGTAAGATCCCTTCCCTGTTCCTGCTGGCCACGCTATTGCTGACACAAGCCAGGATGCCATTGGCCTTCTTGGCCCCCTGGGCACACTGCTGGCTCCTGTTCAGCCGGCTGTCAATCAGCACCCCCAGGTCCCTCTCTGACTGGCAGCTCTCCAGTCACAAATTAAAAGGCCTTGACTTGTCCAACTCAGTTTCTGCTTTTTGGTCCTAATTGCTTGGGCCTGACCCTCAGATAGAACTTGTTTTCCCATACAATATTCAAGATCTCTGACTATTCAAGAAAAATCTGACCAGAAAAGAAATATAAACCCCCAAAACCCACAATTTTTTTTTGAACAATATATAGAACAGTAAATTCATATTCCTAGGAAAGCACATTTCATTGTAATAAATCAAGTCATTACATTCTCTGATTTGCAGTGACAATATGGCCCTTTTTCCATACTTCTGCTAATTTTCTGAGAAAAAGGAAATAATACAGAGAAAGATGATGACAATCATTCTTTTAGTACCTAGAAATAATATGTATACATAGTATGTATATGTAAAATAGTTCATTTTCATTACTTCAGTGCTAGAGACCTCTAATGAAAGCAATTCTTTGTGCAATGTGGTATTCTGAAACCACATTGTACAACTCCTACTAAAATTAAGATTCCTATAGAGTTTTGCTTTCACTGGATTTAAAATATTTATCATTAATATCACTCACTGTATATTTTTTGGATAATTATATCTTCATATTTTTACTGCTTTGATCTAGAATGCCTCATATTTGCATCCTGCCACTTTTGTTATGTATAGGGAATTTAAAGATGACAGTGTAGTCATGTATGGTTTTTTAACTTGCAGATCTTTTCATATATCAGTCTCACAATGAGTCAAGAATGTAAATAATCTATGCTTGATTTCATATTGGTGAAACAAGCTTTGAAAAGCTGTTTAGAAATCTAGGAAACAGAAAAGTGAGTTTTCTTTTTTATTTAATAATCTTTATGACTTCAGATGGTTTTCATGATAGTAAGAAATTTTGTATGTTCACAGCCCATCTTCTATAAGAACCTTCTCTTTAGCTAAAAGCATACATAGTCCTATTTCAGATGAGCTGCAGCAAGAGGTGGGGTAAAAAGCAGAGTCCCATAGTTAATTGAAGCACAATGGCTATGGGCTTGGGGGGGGGGGGGGGGGGGGGTGTTTGGGTTTAAGGGATCTATAGGAATCTGGGTGACAATAAGGACTGGGTGTTCACCTCACTTGAGTCTCCTGTCTGTGTCACATAACCCTGCTGAGGCTAAGCCCTGTTTGTAATGCTGATGGTTGTCAACATCCAAAGTGAGGTTTTTCCCCCTGTTCCCCACTACTGCCTTCTCTGATGGAGCTTCCCCACACGGAGTTTCAGGACAGCTTAGCCCATTTCAGACATGGTATCCAGGCCCCTACCTCATGAGAGGTGTGCCTGACAAGTACCACAGGTCAGGAGAAGGGCTTAAGCATAGTCTCTCTACATCGTGCTGCTCTGTACAGATAAGAGCTAACACAGTATCCCTGATACCCCTCCTCCCATTGCACCTCCTTCTGCCTCCCTTGGCTCAGAATCCATCCTACTTTCCTAAGATTTATTTTGTACCCTACAACCAATTGCATACACGTAATTATTTCCACTAAAACATTTAGAAGGCAGGCCCCCAAAAGCCCTGGGCACTAGCTCTGCCAACTCAGCGCAAGGGCTGTTTTTCAGGGTTGGATGGGGGAGCACACTTTGCTGAGGGGACAGGCATGGGCTGAGGCACCAACATCACACCTGCTTTTCTGAGCTTGTTAAAATACAAAAAGAAAAGTGGCCCTTCAGATATCGAGAATTTGCTTAGAGCATAATTATAAATGAGGTTATAGCCTTGAAAGACATCATCCTTTAAACAGTGGTACAGGGCTAGGAGAAACCCACCCAGTGCTGGAATCCTTCCCATGTCATAAGCAATACACCAGAGGCAAATGTGTTCGTAGAATTGGAAAGAGGTTAATTTTGGTTTCTTGTGTGGTTTTTAAATAGCCATTTTATTTCAGATGTCTTGCTGTAAAGTAAGGTTTTCAGCAACATCTAAGATGTGAGAAGTCAATGAAATATACACTTTTTTTTGTTTCCTTTCTTTTCAAGTCAGTGCACTGTGGTAGGTGAGGGTTTAACCATGCAGTCAATCCTGAGTGATCGTAACATTTCAAGCTGCTCTTGTGTTTGACAAACAATTACCACAATTCACTGGAAAATGGTATTTGGAGGCAATCCTGCTCTAGGTATCTCAATGTCCAGGACTTACACAAAGCAAAACAGAGTGATTCCTGAGGAAAGAAGGGAAGAAAATCTGGCATTTGTGAATAATAACTAAAAATACAGCTTTGGATGCACCGGAATGATTTTTGAATTCAGTTGCATTTTGACTAATAAAAATAACTAAACACATACATAAAAGTTACAGTTGCCTCCTCTGTACAATGCTGAATTTTCACACAGGAACTCTCTCATCTGTTTTCCTGATGTGCCATTACAACAGAGCCAATACCTCTGAAAAAAACCCTCTCAACAGAAAGCCCCTAGATCAGAGTTCACGCTCACAGAAAAAGCACGTCTCACACACACAGTAGGACCCCTCTCATTTATTTGAGCCACCCAAGACTTCAGTCTGCCTGTGAGCACCAGGGATAGCCAATAGGGCCACACATCCACCATCTCTTTGGAAGAAAGTATCCACTTGTGAAATTGTGTCAGATTCAGGAAACAAACCTTGCCCGCCCCTCACCCCCATCCCTCTGCACAAATCATCCAGTACCTTATGGCAGAGTCACCTCAGTTTCCAGCTGACCCCTGGGCTATTTTTTGCTGTCAGTAGGGATGTGCATCGTTCCACAAGGAGCTCTAAGGGTCTCCCCTTCCCTAATTTGAGCCAAAAGAAGTCATAGCGATCAAGTCCAGTTGAGTTTCCCATTGTGCATGTCTTTCAAGTCTTTACAGCAGAAAGCACAAACTCTTATCCAGACAGAAAATGTACAAATCCCTAGAGCTCCACTACCGTAGAAGAGCTGAAAATCTGCATTTATTTTATTTCTTGACAATTTGGAACTTTATTCTATTTTCTCCTGCTTGCTGGAGCCATTTCCCTTTTTGTAGTATTTCAAATTTTGGTTAAGCTGAATTTCCATGAGCTCTGCTGTTGGGCACACACTCCAGTTTTTGGTTTGGATGAAAGCTACAGGCAGCCACACTCACATCTCTCACTTTAAAATGAGACTCTTCATGTAGGGAGACAACACTACATGTTTTAATTTTTAGGCTGCATAATCTAGGAGGACTGGTATAACCTTTTAATTGTAATTGAGCTAATGAACACATCTAAGAACATAAACACTGGCTATCCTTACTTTATTATCATGATAATGAGTAGCAACCCATTCATTTTAACTTTATATTGTATACCTTGACTTTTAATAAGAACCTAGAGACAGTTAAAGTAACAGTTAAGGCATTTTATTGATTTTTTTTTCAGCTTCCTCCAGCTATCTTTTATCTGTAGCAATTTTGTGGCACGTACCACACTGATCTTGTAGCTTCCAAGGAAGACGACAATTTCCATTTAAAAACTGTATTTACTTTACTATCAGCAAAACATGCTGCTTTGAAAAGATCTGGTTTATTATATCTAATCTATGCCATTTATTCTATTTTGTAAAGCTTAAAACCATTTTTCAAGCTTAAAATTTCTTAAAACTTGTATTAGGAGAGTCTGGGATAGGTGGAAGAAAAGAATAGCCTTAACCAGCCCATATTTTCTATGTGCTAATTCAAGATTCTCTTCTGGAGAACTTTTTTTTCCTAAATTTATTTCCAACTACTTTTGTTTTCCTTGAGGGACCTTTGAAACACTATATTGCTACTTTTCATGTTTTTTATTTGCCCTCTGGAACAATAAAGGCTCAAAGGTTCATAAATATGCATTCTGTAAATGTATTATGCTGACAAAGTGTTGCTCAGATAGCTGCTCTTGCCTTTAGGGAATGAATAAGTTTACAGCATGCTTAAACAACAGTGTGAGAGGAGAGAAAGAGAGGGAGAGCTGTGTCAGCGTGTGGGCTGAAAATGGAACAAAAGAGTTTTCCTGAATGCACAGAGAAAACAGAAACTAAAGTTAGATAACACACTGTATCTAGTATCTTGCAATAAGCAGGGGTGGGGATTTGAGGGTGTTACTCACTAGTGATGTGCTTGAGAGGGCATCGTACCTTGTTTGCCAGGAAGGCTACACAATCAAGACATCATAAACTATCAAACTTAATTTGTTAATTTTGGCACATGAATTAGGATAACTCCTTTATTCCTCCCAAAACACTCGGTGCCTGGTAGAGTCCTTGTTCCAGTTCTTAACCCGTCAGTCACAGATCTAGTTCTCCTTCACTCATCTATGCCTTGGTGGAAACTTAGGGCTGATGCTTGTCAATATGTAGACTTCTGGTGGGAAGAAAACGTTTCACAATTAAAAATACCATTTAAACACATACCTCCAAATTGGCATATTAATTAATGTTGATAAAACAGCAGGTTTTGATAGGTGAGCCTCAATACCAGTATATTGGGTTTCTGTGGCAGGCTTTGGTAGAAGGGTGCTACAGGAGTGGCTTCTGCGAGAAGGTGCCAGAAGCTTCCCCTGTGTCCGGCAGAGACAAATGCCAGCCGGCTCCAAGAGGGACTCCCCAGTGGCCAAGGCTGAGCCCATCAGCGATGGTGGTAGCAGCTCTGGGATAATAGATTTAAGAAAGAGAGAGGAAAAAAAACTAAGGGAGGGCAACTGCAGCCAGAGAAAGGAGTGAGAATATGTGAGAGAAACAGCTCTGCAGACACCAAGGTCAGTGCAGAAGGAGGAGGAGGAGGTGCTCCAGGTGCCAGAGCAGAGGTTCCCCTGCAGCCCGTGGTGCAGACCCTGGAGAGGCAGCTGTGCCCTGCACCAACGGAGGTAACGGGGAGCAGATCTCCACCTGCAGCCTGTGGAGGAGCCCACGCCAGAGCAGGTGGATTCACCCAAAGGAGGCTGTGACCCTGTGGGAAGCCCACACTGGGGCAGGCTCCTGGCAGGACCTGTGGAAAGAGAGAAGCCCATGCTGGAGCAGGTTTGCTGGCAGGACTTGAGACCCCACGGTGGACCCATACCTGTTCCTGAAGGGCTGCACCCCGTGGGAGGGACCCACGCTGGAGCAGTTTGTGAAGAACTGCAGCCCTGTGGGAAGGACCCATGTTGGAGAAGTTTGTGGAGGACTGTCTCCTGTGGGAGGGACCCCATGCTGGGGCAGGAGAAGAATGTGAGAGTCCTTCCCCTGAAGGAGAAGGAGCAGCAGAGACAGCGGGTGATGAACTGACCACAACCCTCATTCCCTGCCCCCTGCACCGCTGACAGGAAGAAGTGAGAAAAATCAGGAGTAAAGCTGAGCCTGGGAAGAAGGGAGAGATGGGGGAAGGTGTTTTAAGATTTAGGTTGTATTTCTCATTATCCTCCTCCGATGTAATTGGCAATAAATTAAACTAATTTCACAGAATCACCTAGGTTGGAAAAGACCTTGAAGATCATCCAGTCCAACCATTAAACTAACACTGACAGTTCCCAGCTACACCATACCCCTCAGCGCTGTCGACCCAACTCTTGAACACCTCCAGGGATGGGGACTCCACCACCTCCCTGGGCCGCCCATTCCAACACCTGACAATCCCTTCTGTAAAGAAATGTTTCCTAATATCTAGTCTAAACCTTCCCTGGCACAATTTGGGGCAACTACCTCTTGTCCTAATTTCCCCAAGTCAAGTCTGTTTTGCCCACGATGGTCATTGGTGAGTGATCTCCCTGTCCTTATCTCAATCCATGAGCCTTTTGTTGTAATTTCTCTCCCCTGCCCAGCTGAGGGGGGGAGGGATAGAGCAGCTTTGGTGGGCACCTGGCATCCAACCAGGGTCAACCCACCACGACCAACCAAAGAGTGAGGTATGGAGCATACATTTATGTCTGAAATAAAAGTTGTTGACAACCCTTGCATTGCATTCTTAATATCAGGTGTTTCTTGAATGTTGGAAGTTCACATCCAGGTTTAGGAGCATGGGCAGCAGGAAGACATCACAAATAGCAAAATGTCACATGTTGTATTGCACATCAAACTGCAATAAACCTGGAGATTAAGAGCATTTCACAGTGATGTTTCCCCACTTTTGAGCAGCCAGTACAGAACCAATCCAGCTCAAACTGCTTCCATCCCCACCTGACAGCATTTGTAAACACAGACACATACTACACCTCTACTCTTCAGAAGATGATGACTTCTCTAAAATGTAGTACCTTTACTTATGGCTAAACAAACATGCCAGTACTGTGAGGCTACAGGTGATCTCTTAGACCTACTAATCTTAAATCCCTGACATTTTGTACGGATAAAATCCAAAGGGATAAAGTATCCAATCAGTTGCTACCTCCGATTTTTTTTCATAGTCTTCAAGCTATTGGCTAAATGTCTCCTAAGCAAATATGTTTTCCTATTTCATCATTTAGGCTTGTGTCTGGTTCTTTTCTTGGTGAGTGTTTTGGGATTGCCTACCATATATATCAATACTGGCTACTAAAATTACCTTTCCTGGTCTCCTTCGCTTCCTCCTTCCGTTTTATGTTACATCTCTTTTAGGCCAGGATTAACATCTAAAGCTTATTGATATTTATTTCTTAACATATTTTTTTTCCATTCTTGCTTTGTTTTCTCTTGTCAACTGTGATCAAAAGCAATTTCCATCTGAAGATTTAAAGGATGCTCTTTTAGCCACGTAAACAATTAACAATGCTTGCAAAAGTAAATTATCAACAGACTAAGAAACCCTCTTCAAATAATCTCTGGTATGTTGTATTATACTGTTCTCAAAAATAACCCTCTAAATTGAAACCAAGTTAAAAATGTAGTATGAACTACATATCATGAAGAAAAACTATGTAGTTTCTAATCTACAGTTGTTCTCTTTTGAGAAGGCAAGTCTTTGCAAAAATAATCATCAAGCTATGCCTCATCAAAAACTGCTCCAAATGCTGCGAAGAAAGCATTGCAAAATGTATTTCCTGATAACAGACTCTCAAGACACGTAAGTCTGCTTTGCTGTCTGGTGCTCAGTGAAGCCCCAGACACTGCTCAGGGCAAGTTTGGGTGTTTGAGAACATAGTGTCTTCATTTAGTCCTCTGATTATCCCTGACGTTTATCCACAAGGGAGAGCCTGAATTCAGCCTACTCCACAGTTCCCAAACTGGGGTGAATGATGAACATCTACCTCAAAGTCTGGAAAGGTATCTGTGCTAGACACAAAGGACTCGAAGGAAGTGGTGAAGGCTGAGAGGTTTGCCCCATGAACAAGGATGAAGAGGCAGTCATATAATCACATCTTCTCTTATGAAGATGTGAACCTATGTTCTGCCTTTCCCCTTCTCACCCAAAACTTTTCACATGAAGCAGCAGCAATGTATCAGCCTACAAAGCCTTAGTTTCAGCCAGAATGGCTGAAACTCTCTCCAACAGGCGTGTAAAGTTTTAAACAGAAAATATAATTATTTCACTAATCCTCTCTGTTCTTATAACTCCGCTGCAGGCTGGCATATCTCTGGCAGCACGAAACCAAACCCCACACTCTGAGGGTTTTTTTCCTAATCCGTATCTCAGGTCAACATATTGCTCATGTCTGAGTTTTGCATCCTAATTTTGCTTTGCTGAGAAGCACTTCATCTGCTTGAGCATATATTTATTTCCATACAGCTCAATTTTTCTTATTTAAAATGATCAAAATCGCAATCCTTGATGTACACTATGTTCCTACATATAAAATTGAAATGTTCACCAGTTATTTCTCAACCTTTTTCAAGCAGTGACTCTGGATTTAATGTAAAACACACTCATCAACAAAAGCCTACTTGTAGAGCACAGAATAAAAGAAGGGTTTTCCTTATTGAGTGGAACAGTCTCCCCCCCCACTTTCCCACCAATGCAGGATCAGTAAGTTTTCTTGAAAGTTTATCTCAAAGTAATTAAGAGATTAACTTGCAAAAATACGGCGGTGCATTCCAGGAATAAATATGGGGCAAAAGCATTACAAAACTGCAAGTAAATATATTATTAAACATAAGAGAGCTTTAACCTATGTTTTCAGAGTAAATTTCAACTGGCAAGTCAACTTAGTACCTCCTAAACTCTTGTGTAACACGACTTTGGCCTAAAAGCAGCTGTTGTTCTATTGATAGGATGTCATATAGATGTACCGGAGCAACATAGGGGGCTTTTTCCTGCAAGCCCTGAACTGTGCCAGACATGTACCCTGAGTGCTGTCTGCTGACAGAGCCAGCATCAACTAAGCATCTTTGCATGACTGTGTGCAATTTATTTCCCTGCAATGGCACTGATTGCAAGTGAGGGAATGATGTTAAATTGTTGGCTGCTAGTTCAATTATGCCCCTTGCTAGTAAAAAGAAATTTTCCTGGTATGGACCAGGCCAGGTTTTCAACTGAAATTTTATGCAATAAATCTTTGACAATCAATCAAGGATGAGGGAAGGGGGTTGTAATAATCCGACTGCCAGCCAGGTTGTTCGGTCTGCAAGCATTCAATGGCAAAAGAAAGGAGAGAGTCCTAGAACGAAGAAGGGAAAAAAGAAATAGGCTCCTGGGCTATTCAAGACAGAGACAGGCATACTGTGAGGGCTTCCAACAGAAAGATAACAGATCAAGACAGGGTATACGGATGCACACATGTTCTGCATCTCTCCCATAGATCTAGTTTAATAAAGCACAATTGATGATCATTTTTTTCTTTTCTTTTTTTATCTATTATTAGGTTTTTCAAGTGTGTAAGTGTTTCTTAATCAAAAGAACAGTTCCATACAGCTCTTGACATCAAAGGAGAGCATTTCCAAAGCTATTACAGTATCAAAGTAATATTCTGTGCAGAATCTAAGGTGAACCATTGGAATAATCCTTCTGGGATAGAGATAAAAAAATGCTGTATTCAATGTTGCCCGGAAGCATCCAAAGCAATCTATCAAAAAAGCCATAAAAATATTGGGCCACACTTACTTGATGCATGTACTCACCACTACTATTATTTTCCTCCATTTTCTCTTTGTCTGGTTAGCTACTAATCTTACCTTTGTCTGAAAGTTCCTGCTGTATATATGAAAGTACCAGAGCTGATTAGCGAGTCACAGGAGGAAATGACCTCTGAAGTGCTTCAAATCCATAAACCTTTTATATAGTTGAATCATATTATGAAAAAAAAAAAAAAAAAAGCATTACAGCAAAAATAGCATCATTGTAGCAGCACTAAGGTAGAGACCGCCTGATATTAGCAATCCTTTCCATGTGCCCTTAACAGATTTTCACTATGACAGAATCAATTATTAGTGACTTCTACTTACTGACTATGCATTTAACAGTAAACTATATTTAACTACAGCAGTTTAGTTTAATAATGCATTTTGATAAAAAACTTTGGTCATCCAACCAATCATCAACTTAATTACACGCACTGTACAATAGACTTCTCCTTTCACCTCTGAATGAAATCCTGGTTTATTTGCAGAAGGGATGGGCAGTTCAGTAGCAGCTGTGGTTAAGTGAAATGAGGGGGCAGGGAAGAAAGGCAGAGAAGGTAAGGAGAACTTACCAAACAGCAAAAGCCCTTCTATCTGACAACAGTAGTTGACTTGCTCCTTGAACTTAACATCTGGTTGCATTTTCATCTTCTGCAAACTTGTAAAATGTTATGGTATTTTAGACAGTGGGAGTATGTTTCCAAAAGAAATTTTAACAGTACAAAGAGACCACAAAATCCATTTCTTACTGGGCCACAGGGTTTTCTAATTCTAATTCTTAACTCATAGCTTACTTCAATACCACCTTAGAAGTTCTCCATTTGCTTATGATTTTTTGAGTACTTTTAGCATTAATTTTCAGGGGGCATAATATGCATATATGGAAAAGTTGTCTCTTACATATCCTCATTATAAAAGGATAAAGATGAGTAGATATTTTTTCCTTAGCTGCCTAATAAGGTCAGTATAGGAACCAGAGAAAACTATGTTGCTACCAAAACACATTCAAAGTTAATATCCAGAGGAAGATGTAGTATTTGGTGGAGCTATGTTTCCCACCTTTAAATTCCCAATTGGCAGCGCTGAGAGGCTGGGGGTGGGGGTGAAGGAACAAAGAGCTTCCCACCCCCTTTGAAGAGGGCAGAGTGGTATGCGCTTGCCTGCCGCTACAGCAGAGAGGTTGGCAGCCGGTGGGATGGCGTGGGATGCTCTGCCCTCCAGTGCATGCAAATGAAGGAAATGAAAGGAAATGAAGCCAGATAGAGACTATCACATCCTAATTCCTTCTTCCCTAACAGTACTGCTAAAGCTGTATTGAAAACTGAACATGGGGATAAACGAAGCCAGTAAAGATTTATAGTTTATTAAATGAGCTTTAAAGAAACTCCAGTGTTGCCCATATGCAAGCGACATAGTCACTCAGCCACAAAGACCCAACACACCCATGATGTGTGTTGTATTAAGTGTTTGTAACCAAACTTCACTTTAAAATAGAAATTAAAAAACCCCCAAAACTTTAAAATCCTTTCATACACATACATATATTGCTGCAGGATATCTGTCCACAAGACATGGAATTAAGACATGCTCCTTCTGGGAAAGATTTTTTTTAAAAGGAAAAATACATGACTAGGTGAGGATGCCTTGGTGGCTACTAAGTAGCTGAAGTGGCAGCATGCACTGCATTTGCCACCCTCTAAATTAACACCAATCCAAAGCATAAAACAATCACATGATCATAAGAAAAATGCAATCCAAACCTGCTATGACCCAAAATGCAATATTCTTGCCTCAATCTATGGTGAGATAGCATGCAATGAACAGCAAACCTGGAATGAATATTAGGCTTTTAAGTACTACTGTAACTAAAATAGGGTTGAAGTAATTGCAAATACTCAAGATTCATTAAGAACTGTCAAGACTGGAGAAAACTGAAGAAATGCAAAATTCATTTATCAAAAGGAAAGAAACAGCTGATCAGTTTTCACTATCATCAAACATAAGATAATGCAGTATAAAGAAAAATAATAGAAAGCATAATTTTTTTTCCTTCCAAATTAAGTTTGTTTCAAAACTTGTTATAAATTAACTGTAGAAACAGACATACCTGCAGACAGATCTTTAAAAATATTAAGCTCCTACATGAGATAAATGAAGTTCCAAAATAAAGGAGCCAGACTGCAGTATTAGCCATGCAGATATAATCTCAGAGACATTGATCCTGATGTACCTCAAGCACCAAACTTAGCAAAAGTGAGGCAGTCAGGAGAAGTAGTTATACATCACCTTTTGGAGCAAGCTTTGTAAAGCTCACAGACAATACCATCCTTGGAAAGTCTATCTGTTTACTACACAAAAGACTTAAGTAAGCTCCCCTTCTGAACTGAGCTACTCCTTTTTCTCAACATCATAACTGTATTTTCCCTAACCTCGGAGAGGTTAACAATCTATTCCACAACTGGGGATGGATCCTCTGCTGCAGATCTTCAGAGTGTCCAGAAGAGCTAAATTAGCTATGCTATTTCTCTGCAGGATTTACTAAGCTTGCATTTGCCTCTTCACTCATGCTTGCTGCACACATACAGGACAAGGGCATACTGCACACCTTCAGAGGCAGGCAAAGAAACAACGCAGGTTGCTCTTCCAAATACCTCATTTTATTGCACTGATATCTTGTGAAAGATTTAATAAAGCTTCTATAGATCTCAAACTTCAGGAAAAACAGATAATCTGAGGGGGGAATTTGCTAAATATTTGTCACCATGCTGTCCTAGAGGGTTCAAAAATTGAGAAACATGTTCATAGATAGCTCCCCCTTAAATCCATGCATGAGCATACGTGTTTTTGAACAACGACACATTATTGAGGTATGCCTATGAAACAAAGTGAACAATCCCATGTGTTCTTTACAGCCAGATATATGCTTATATACTTTGCATTTAGCATAGGACATAACACTAAAGATCAATATTTATATGTTTAGTACCTATAATGGCTTCTTATTTGCACTACAGAAAGCAAGCAAGAATCTTAAGTGAAATTATACATGGAGCTATTTATTACAGGTAAAATGTTTCGTGTACACACTTAGAATACCTCAAATATGGTGTAGATAAAATAGAATGAGAAATTGAAGCGCTCTGGGGACAAGATGGAAGGAGGCAGTCACAGGAAAAGATTTCTATCCTATGGAAAATGTCTTTTTTTTTTTTTGCCTGCATATTTGAGAGACTCAAGTATTCTCTTATTTCCTCTGCCTCACTTGTCTACAAGATGACAAGTGATGCCCAGATACTTTGGCATATCATATTGCATTGTGTCATTCCACCACCTGCCAATGCCAGTGGCCTATCAAACCTGAGAAATCAAAAGAAGCAATTTGTTAGAAACCGGGAAAAGAAAAAAAAAAAATTAAAAATACA
This sequence comes from Athene noctua, assembly GCF_965140245.1. NCBI lineage: Eukaryota > Metazoa > Chordata > Aves > Strigiformes > Strigidae > Athene > Athene noctua. The sequence continues at coordinate 25,541,750 of NC_134041.1, forward strand.
CATTTTAGGCAAAAATAGAAACAGACATTTTGTATTAGTAAATAGACCATGAAATACTGATCTACAAAATAAGCAAGCATGAGTAATTTAAGTATCAATCTCATAGGCAGATGCAAGGATTTAAAGGCATTTCAGAATTCGTGTATCAATATCCAACAGAAAAAATACAGTTCTGCAAAACACTGCTGCTCTTTATACCTTCCTTTATGGGCGGCAGATCTCGTGATGAAAGAAAAGCTAAAGAAAAAAATCTATAAGTTTTAATCAAAAAATATTATGGAACGATAAGCAAACATGCAGTTATCTTTGCTGGCAACAATAAAAGAAAGTATCACCGGTTTTTTAAAGTATCACCGTCTGGATCCTCATTTGTTCTTAAAGTTTAGTGCTGAATCAGAGAGAAGTATATTTGTCATACAACCACAGAAAAGTCGTTCATTTTTATACAGTCCACATCAATCAACAAAATTGCCTTAAAAAAAAAAAAAATCACTATTTGCTTTGCTCTGCAGTGAATATTAATGGACAAAATATAGATGGAGAAAACAGTAATTTTACCAGTACTAGCCAAATTACAGCAATCACTTCAAAAGATGCTAGCCTTTGGGTGTTTTGTTACTTGCAATGCTGCACAAGTACTCTTAATAAGAGTGTTTGCTTAAGACCTAACCCCATGCTATACTCCAGCGCTACTTGAGATCTCCACTCAGACAAATTTTTTCCATCAAAATCCTGCATACTGTGGCCTCTCAATTTTCCCAATAGCTGTCATGTGCAAATTATGTTTTGTAATGCATCCTTTGTGATCCACATAAGTAACACAAAGCCTGTTCAGAGACTCCTAGTCCAACTTCTGCATAACTGGGACTTGTAGCAAAGTAGTTCGCAATGTTACCAGATTCTCAGAAAGGAAAGGAAATTTAATGTCCCACTAGGGAGATGGGGAAAGAAACCACAAAAAGCAATCTCATCCTCAAATCACAGCAGAAGTACATGAGAAAGCAAGCACAAAATTACTAGAAGAATAAGGGGTACAAGGTTACCAAGCCAGATGCTGTGACAAGGGTGTAACTTTGAAAGGAAAGATTCTCAAAGCACAGAAGAATCACAGAATGGAGCAAAGCTAAGAGGTAAAAGGCAGAACTGAGAGCTAAGCATGGTGTGAAATGCAGGATCCCACAGAAATTGGGAATGCTAAAAAAAGGCCAGAAGCACTGTAGGAACTGGCTACACTCCAGAAAAAGAGCAGAAACCAGAGCTACAAATATACAAGAGGAGGGCTGAAGTTGCATGGTGCTCCACTAGGACTCCTGCTCACTTACACAATTTGCTGTGAAGTATTCTGCCTGGGAACATAGTCTGGTACACAATGGAAACCCTTATTGTGCAAGTTGCATGGAAAAATAAAATGGAAACACAGACATAATTAGAGCCAACCTGTACACTTGGGGTCATTAAGGTAGGAAGTGTGTCATGTTTTTCCATACTGAGCAGCAGATCAGGCTTTTCAATAGCACTCAAGGGATTTTTCAGATATCCAGTTTAAAAGCATCTAGGATACGCACATCCATGTAATAAATGCTCAGTACATGTAAATAATCAAGTCTCTTTACAGTGTCCAAAGGTGAGCATCCATACAGTTCAACAGAATAGATCTTCCTATGCCATACATCTTGTAAGACTTTCAGCTAGTTTAAAAACACAAAAGAGACACTACCATGACAGAAATAATTCTTGCTCCATTCTTCCTTAACTATCATGAAAAATAATTTGACTGCCATGAGCAAGCATGGGCAGAGGTACTCAGGAAGCATATAGGTCCAAAGCAATAACTTATTGTGGTTTTTAATAGAGTCCTGGATAAAGAAAGTTCTTGCACAAGTGGGTACTACAGCCATTAACTAACTCCTATAAAGACAACTCTGTACTAGATACACTCACTCATTTTGGTAAGACTCACAGTACCCAGCGCACAAATGAGTTGAGCACAATGAAGGAGGCCACAGTATCAGTCATTCAGTAACAAATGCTAGCACACATGCAAGTCAGCCTTAAGTCACTAAGCCAACACTTCCTTGCTTGTAACACAGCATATCACAGCCGGGTCAGAGTGGTTAGAGGCTGCACAAGCAAGTACTTGCCATAGGGTGAGTTCATACCATAGCCTCCCCCACAAGGGCTCCTTCGGGGTCAACATCCTTGCAGGCAAACAGTAACACTGCCAGTACAGATGGTCTAGTCTAATGTACCTTAATATATCTGGGCAGACTAAGATCAGAAATACCACTTTTACACACTAAACAAAATACTACACACATCAGAATAGCCAAAGATGCAATGTTAGTTCGTGCAATCATCATCTGCTAGAATTTGATACTGGGCTGCTTTGTTGTTTTGGTTTTTTTTTTTTAAATAATCAAAAAAAAGTAGCCCCAAGACTAGAACAATATGCTTGTCATATGACAATTATATTAATCAATTTCAAATGAGGCATGTATATGTTACCTATTTATGTCCTGTACCAGAGCAAAAATGATTCTGATATAGCTCCAGCAGTGTGTGTTCATTGTAGGGCACAAGTAAATTATTTTAAGGGAATAATACATCTCCAAGGACATTTTCATGGATTAAATGTCAGGAATGAAATATTGCATTTCAACTTAGTTAGGACCTTAAAGAATGAAAATAAAGACAATTATTGAGAGGTCTGAAGAACACTATTGATTTCTCTGCAATTCCAACTCTGAGTCACTTTATGCAGTCAAACAAAAAGAACTTCTATTTCATGTTTTCATTACATGAAATTATGAAGTTATGTAAAGACGTAACGCTGACCATATTTTAAGTTATGAGAGAACTGCAGAATATCCAATTTAGAAGGGAGTTGTGTTTTAGGACTGCATTTTAAGCACATAATTTTACACTCAATTACTGTGAAATAAATTACAGTTATGATCTACAGTTCTATTTGCAGTAACTTGATGGTCCTATACAAAGTAAGAAATTAAAAATCAGTAGGACATAAAAAGGCCGAATTCCACCAAGAGCCCCATAACGGAGGTAGAAGTTACACATTTAGAAGGTACTTTGCTACAGGGAAATGACTGCCAGCATTCCAAATCAACATGCGAGGCAACTTACTGCTAAAGTTTGTTTAATTAGACGACAGGCTGTACTCAATTCAGAGAATATTCTTACATAGATGCATCACTTAGTTACAATGGGATTCTGATCAGGATTATGGCATTTGGGTACTACTCTAATAACAGATTAAAATTTCTTACAGAAAAGAATCATTAATTTCAAAATACACACAAAATTTTCATAGCACACCACATTAGAATACTTAAGTTGTCTTTATAAAAGCTTGTGGCAGTTTTTAGAGCTATCAATGCTGTTTAAAGAAAACATTCAAGACTGAAAACAACAATAAATGGGAAGAATATGGTATCTATGAAAAGTTGTATGTTCCATTTTATGGATACTACTTGACCGTCATCTGTTTCTATCCATTTGGGACCACTGTTATCAACTTGTGCACTCCCAGAAAATTAAAAATAAAGCAATTTCCAAATAAAATATAGCTTTATAAACAGATTGCTTAGCATCATAAACATTTGATTACTAAACTGGTAGAACATTTTTTTTTTAAATAAAGTATTATACCTCATAACCTTTTTGTATCATAACAGCTTTAAAGGATGACAACTTTCCAAATACTGCATTGCTTGAGTCTCACAAAGTCTTCTTGGGATTTGTGACATTGTGAGGGATGGCCAAATGTTACAGCAACAAAATGCCAACAACAGATAAGGGTCAGCTGTGTGATCCTTTTCCCTTCTAGCTGGAGCTGACAATTCACATTGAACTGCCCACTGCTTCTAAAAACTCCAGCAAGTGGGTCATTTCTTCCAATTGGTTATCCCCAGAGAGAAGTAAGAGATGGGGGAGGAAATACTGTGGCCCAGAGGCCCTGTGCCGGCTGTTGGATCAATGGCCAGTGTCAGCAGGCTTCTATTTAATGATGCTCAAACCAGCGCCAGCCTTGCTAACGGCCACACTTACCACTGATATCCACACTCAGGAAATGGGGTTCTGGAAAGACCAAATAATTGCCTCATTTTGCAGTATGTGGATTTTTTTTTTTTAAAGGTATACACCTCACATTTTATGTTCATAGAATCAATCCTTAGATTTTAACAAAGAAAACACGTTCACATTCACAACCGTGCAATGTGACAGTCAATGGCAGCTAGTAGCAATTACATCTAGGCGACTACAGATCAACTTCCAAACATTCACTGTAAAGAACACAGTGCTTTGTAAGCCTTGCTAAGTATATATAAAAAATGCATATAAAGTTATTATTCCATACATATGGAACATTTTTTAATGATTATTTTAAGGCGAGAAGTATTTGGCAAATAAACCAGAAGTCATCCAAACATAACAATCAACAACAAAAACACACCACAGGAAAAAAAAAAAAAAGAAAACCAAAACCGAACAACAAGACAGGGCAACCCTTGTCCTATTTCTGCTATTATCCAAGAACTAAGTCATCTCCACATCCATGTAAGCTCTGGAGTGGAACAACTAAATTACAGAAACAAGATGACTCTACATTGCTCTTCAAATTACTGACTACTGTTATTACTGGATATTTCATGCAAACTACCTATAAAAATTCTCCCACCCAAGAGGGGATTTTTCAGCCAAACTGCATTTCAGCCCCTAAACACTCAGTACAGATCTCTCAGCTAAAGGAAAAGTGACATAGAGCCTTTCCTTTGAATTCAGCCTAGTGCATACCGCAGCTGGACACCCCCGTATTTCCAAAGCCTATCACAGAGGCCACAGCATTAAAAAAACTCTCCACAGTAATAACATCTTAAGACCCCTTTCTTCCCTGCAAACTCATTAAAACTTGTTAAGGTAGTCCTGAGAAAGCTGTCTTATGTCTGTCTGACAGAGCTTCTGCCCTGAGGGAATTCCCTTCCAGCTACAAGTGGATGCATTACAGCTGCTCAGACTGGACTCAAACAAGAAGTCCTTCCTTGGGGGTTGCAATCAGTGCAACTGCATTTGGCTCTTCCTACACTTCTGAAAACAAACTTTTAATTCCTCCTATCCAGTGAGGAAAAGTATAGCAGGAAGAATTTTAGTCCTAACAGATCACAGCATGGAGAAATCATACTCTAAAACAATTGTTTTAGAATAAGCAACAAAAATTATTACTGCTAAGAATGTGTATTGAATCCTGCAAAATTGTAGTATTTTGTAATATCTTACCTTGTAAGATATTCTTCCACAAGAATAAAAGCTCTGAACCATTTGCAACTTTTTTTTTTTTTTTAATCTTTTAAATTATATTATGTCACTACAAATAAATGAAAATCAGAAGAAATTCTACCATGGGGAACTTGATGGACATCAGAGATGTGTGTTTACAGTGTACCTCTAACTTTCCTGATTCCCAGCATCAGCATATCTGACCTACATGGTTGCTGCTGGGAGGCAAGAGAACAGAGCAGCATGTGCAGCTCCACCCCATGCCAGTACCTGCTTGGAAGCAAACGCTACACACGGTCACCAACCAAAGGCACATGCCGTCACCACACCCCCTCTGCACTAAAGCGGACTGAGGCAGACAAAGGACCCCAGCTGCCAGACAGCTGTGATACTCCACGAGCAGGTCTAAGGAAACACATGCCTTGTAAAAGCTCCAGTACAAAAATGATATACAGCCACCATCATCTTGCCAGATTGATAACTGTTAAATGATATTTTATAAGATCAAGAAATTATTCCTGGTTTAAGGAAATTGTCTCATAGGACTAAATTTCTGTTGGATTTGGAACTGAATCTACTTGTCATATTCTTTTTTTGCTTCCAAGAAGTTTGTGGTCAGAAGTTTCAGATTTTGAGTTCTCATTTAACACATGGGAAAATTTACCAAAACCAACCACTACTCTGAAAACTACCTCCCCCTCCCCAGTCATTTTCCTCCTCAAATCTCAGTTTTAATAAATCTCTCTAGGCAAGTTTCCACCATTACAAGAGCATTTAAAAGCAGAGTTCCCATAACCATCAGTTATTCTGATGCATGTTAGCTTCCTTCCCATCCCATCCCCAGCGGTAAGCTACCTTCCTCAAGGCAGGCTCCAGAAGACAGAAATGCAGTTATGTTCAGGATCCTGAATTGTCTGCTTCATCATGATGGGCAGTGCTGTGCTGTGCCAGGAAACATCTAATAGATTTAAAAGGTAACAACTGCAAACATCCAGACCATAAACATCATAGAACTTTTAAATCAAGTTTTACTGCCAAAACTTTTATTTTACACTCAAGTAGTAAATGAATATAGTGTACATGTCATACAGGATGCAAAAGTACTACATGAACATATTTATTTGTTTGCAGCAACAGTTTCAGAAAATAAAACATTGCAAGTTCTCTATTTGTTTCAGTATTTGACATATTTTGCAATATAAAGAACATTTGAGGAGTGGCAGGAGAACAAACAACAGCCATAATTTGTAACTGAGGAGTTTCTGACTGAACATAAGGAAAACAAGGGTTACAGTGAAGCTAAGCACTGGAGCATGCTGCCCAGAGAAGCTGCACAACCTCTATCCCTAGAGGTTTTCAAGATCCAACTAGCTGAAGCACTGAGCCTTGGTCTGAACTCAGCATTGACTCTGCTCTCAGCAGGAGGTTGGACTAGAGAACTCTCTCAAGGTCCTTTCCAACCTGAATGATTCTACAATTTGATTCAAGCACAAACTGCAGCCAAATACAAATAAGTAAATGTTTTCCTTTTTTCCCCTCTCCCAATAAAATCTTACCAGAAAATGCAATACTCATCTTTAATGATCATCTTTACAACAGTCAAGCATGACCAAAAATCAAACAACCAGCAAATGAAGTGTACAGAAGAGTACCAACTCCATAGTAAAAGGCAAGCTAAGAGTCTTTGCATGATTTAAAATTTTCTTTGTAACAACAAACACACATTTTTAATGCCAAGTGTGTAAAGAGCAATAAACAACTGTGTAATAAATGCCAAAGACCTTTCTAGTAATTTTTAATGGGAGATTTCCTATTCACACTGAGAAAGGACACCATAGGAACATAAGCAAGGTAACATCAACATTTTAGTTTCCAAGTTTCTATTAGCCCTCAATACACTGGCAGTACCATGCCCCCATCAAGTGCCCCAGGGAAGCCAGAGAATGAGGAGCTAGGAGGTGGAGAGGAAACAGGGAACCCCAAGACATCTCTACTCTATCTTGGGGACCATTTCTATCCAGTTTGAGACCTCTTTTCTATTGCTAGGATTTAAATGCAAAGCAAGTGGAACTATCAGGAAGGACTCAATGCACCTAATTTCTTTATTTCCATATGAACAGAAGATTTCAATTAGACAAAAGCTCTCCACCGATCATTAAGGCAGCTGTAGAAGAAGAAATGAACTAATGGTATGACATGATACAAACTGGCAACAAAGAACAAACATAAAACCTGAAAAATACTAAAAGTCTGGTTTGTGCCAACAAGCAACTGATCCTCTAGAAAAGAATTATTCTGGTGCAAATAAACAGTGATTAAATGTGTGTATATCTACAGACACCAAACTGAATCTGACATTCAGCTCTACATCCTACAGTTCCAAAACTCCAAACTTTAATTTTATAAAGAATTTTGCTTCTTAATCTCAACATACATACAAGGTTAACTGTGAGAAGTCAAAGGTCAGACAATTTGATCAACAGTGAATCTCTGCAAACATGCAGTCTTCCAAATCTGAAAGTCCGCTGAAACTGTGAAGTCAGATAGTGCACCTAATACAGAAAACCATGCAGTCCACCATGCAGGCAGATCCGATTTGGTTTTAAATTAGGGTAGTCTGGATAGAGAAGTAATATGGCACAGTTCTAAACCTACAGAACAAATAAACATTTCACTGTCAATAAGAACTTGCAATTCTGCTGCAAGTATACAAGCTACCTTGTTTGCATCTGGCTCAACTGTATCTACACTAGCCTGCAGTGTAATAGAAAATACCTTCAGGTGGGCAAGATACAGAGGGCAGCAAGTAAGAGAAGCCAGTGTAAGGCTGGGATGATAACAACGAGGAGCATTGCACCTAACACTCTGGATCCAGCCAGTGAAGCTCTTAAGTACATTCTTATTTCAAGCAATGGTAAAAGCACCAAAATCAAGTTGCTAATAAACAAGAAAACAACTGTTAGCTGTGTGTTAGCTGAAACAAGACAAGTCAAAGTTACATACAGTGAATACAAAGAAAAGAAGGGCAGAAACTTTGAAGTGGTAGAAAAAATAAATCAAGGCCCAAATTCAAGAACTTCTGAAACACTTGAAGAAACAGAATCTACTCCAGTTCTACAGTCCTGAAATAAGACCAAATTTGTTGGACTTAAGTCTCTTAAAAACACAAAGTAAGTAATAATTTGGTGGAGTTCCTTCTTTAACACATGAAACAGCTAAAGCCCAATGACAGGAGTTTAGTCCTATCATTTTTGATACTCTGAAGGGAGAAAAGATGTCAAAATGACACAGAGGCTAATACAGTGAAGATAAAAGATCAAAAAGAACACATACAGTGGAGAGGACTGGAATCTGATACTAACTTTGAGACATCTGATATTGCAGGCATGAGAGAAGTATCAGAGATACAAAAATTGTGGCCCTGGAAAATAGGCAAGCAAAATTGTCAGGGATGCTAGAAAATAGTCTAGAGGGAGTTAGGAACAAAAATCAGATCTTTGAATCTGAACAGGTCTGAGACTGGCTGGATACTCAAGGAATCATCTGGAGATAGAACTATGGGAGAATCAAACTGGGGAAGGAAGCACTGGATTTTTGGTGCATTCAAATTAAAGTGTAAAGTCAAAAACTTGAAAACAAACTGGAGTAAGGATTTTCAGGTACATGAAATTAGGGAATGACAATCAGAAAATCAGAGAATAAAGAGCAAAAGAGAACCAGATAGGATGACAGGTGCAATCACCTTCAAGACAAAGAAAACAGAAACTTTGTTGCTAATGAAGGAAACGAGCGGAGGATTTAAAGATGAAGTAATTCAGTGAAAGGAAAGGTATAAAAGATGCAGAAGTAAAAGGGGCAAACCTGGACAGTTAAGAGGCAGAGAAACTCAGTTCAGAAACAGATTCTGAGAAAGAACAACAATTTTGAAAAGGATCTTGTCACACAAAAATCAGGACTGGTTTTGAAGATACATTTTGTATCAAGAATGAATGGTGAAATGCACATCAAATCTGCAAGCAAACTCAACAGGAAAAAAAAAAGGTGGAATAAAAGTGATTAAAAATTCCATTTGGTAAGAGAATTATAAGGCAAAGCCGAGTCCAAAGCTGTGTTCTGTTGATATACTCTTCAGCAATATTCTAAAAGGCAGGAATGGAAATTAAGAAATTACAAGAAAAAAAATGTCTGGGGAAAGGAATGGAGACAGGGCAATATGAGAAGCAACCCAAGAAACCACATATAGAGAAGGACAGAGATGAAAATAAAGACAAGTCAGTCAAAGGAAGTGAGGCCAGTGAAGGAAGGAGGCAGCTGAGAAGAGTAAAGGAGTCAGAAAGGTTAATAGACTGGAGATCCCAAAAGGAGTGAGTGACAGGGTAGAGGAGAAAGAAAGACAGATAAGCTGAAAGAGAGCAGGTAGTGATCAGAGAAAGGGAATTTAGAAATGAGAGATAATAAAGTGAACAGTATTTAGTAAAGACAAGGTCATGGGAATGATTGAGGCAATGAGAAAAATCTGTCTAAAACTGAAAATCAAAGGCATCAGGATGGAAAAACAGAATGAAGAACAATGGCGTTTAGTTATCGGGGCTAAAAACAATATGGCTTGCCCATGGTGAGGGATAAAATTTGAGAAGACAGAAAAAGGTTGAGTTTAGCAAAGTCACAAAGAAAGAAGCAAACTAATGACCACTAGGACCACTAGACACAGAGGACTTCAAATTAAGACAACAGTAGAGCAGACAACAGGACAGATGAAGCAGCAGCAAGTAGAAGATAGGAATATTAGGACCTCAGAAGTGCATATGAAAGGGAAACTATTTTTAAAAGACATCAACTGAAGAACAAGGTTCAGGGAAGGGAGTAAAGTTTGAAGAAGAACCTTAAAAACCTATATTGAGTCATGTTCAGAAATATAAGTAGCACCCCACTGGGTACGCCCAGCATCTGTATTTCCCTCCTTGGGTAATCTTGGCATAAAGGTTTAGACATTCACTTAGACCAAATCAGAGATCAGAAATTCAGAAGACTAGCATTGTCACTGGCTAAACGATGTGGGAATATGGCAGGGTTGGAAAAACTTGTGACAGTTAAAGAAGTATTAAAAATGATGGAAAGGCAGTGATTTGAACTCTGCTATCCAGCACCTTTACTTCCAGATTAAATTCTCCAAAAAACAAGACCTGAAGGCCTTCACTGATGCTCCTTCACATCAACCTCCTGTTCCTAGCTCAAATACCTGACGCAGCATTCGCCACCAGCATTCAGATTCAGCCATTAAGATTCTCATCTTGCTGCTGAACAGTGAAAACTGAGATTAAGTGGACAGATTGTTAAAAAATGAACATCACTGCGATTTTGGGTCCTATTCAGAGGTATCAGAGAACCACTGGCATAAGTTGCCTTTCTCCATTTCCAAGCCTCTGTCAAGAATTTCACTCTATGGCTGTCTTAATCATGAGCATGAATAAAACACCAGCCTTCTTAGGCACTTCTAATACTGTATTTCATCTTAAGGTATATTGACATGTTTTTAAAGTTTCTGCTCATTACAAAAAGACGACATACTTCTATTGCCTGCTTGTACAATTGGTAGTTGGATCATTAGAGTGTAACAGAAGATAGGGGAAAAAACCATATTATGCCTTGCTACCAAACCAGTAACACAAAAAGTATAAAAAGTGAGCTAAGCACATTTCTATATAACCTACTGATAACTATTTATTTATGTGTGTATACAAGGTTCACTCAAAATTACTGAAATTACATAAAAAACAGCCTACCTATAAATAAGAGCTCAAAGGACTAGGGCCATAATTGGAGCTCTTCATTATTTTTATGTTTTTCAGATATTTTCATATGGTTTGAAAATAATTTTAGATTTTAAAAAAAATTTTAGATAAAGACACTTTTGGGGATTAATTATTAATATATCTGATGTAGTATTTCTAGATAAATTTTTGACAAATAATACAAAAGGTTTTTTTCCAGTGTACTTGTCTTCTGTTACAGTCAAGAAAACTCACCTATAATCAACTACTGGAAGCAGTAAACTGTCCACAAGATAGGCAACATCTACTGTAACATATATAAATATATATATCTGTAACAAGAAAAGTTTGAAAAAATATCATAGAAACACTGTAATTTTTAGATGATAGTCAATATTTGTATGTTTCATTTCTATTAGACTACTGCACAGCAGAGGAGCTTTCAAGACAAGACAAAGATTTTATGCAATGTCATTCAAAGCACAAAGTTCACTCATGAAGCAAGTTAATACTGTGGCATTACTGAAATAAAAGGAGGAGCTAGTCAGACATTCTGGTTAAAAATGTAACACATTCTCTTTAAAGAAAATAAACACATAATGCCATAGCTTAAATAAATAGCGCCAAGTGTCACCATTATCAATGTAAGAAAACCAGAATGATGTATTATAAAAGAAAATATTTTATAAGCGTATAGCATGCATCGGAGTGTTATAACAGGCTTATTTTCATATATTACCAGGTGCTTTACTTAGGGGATAGATTCTACAATCCCCAGTGCTATAAGTAGCTCTATTAACGCATACGGGCTTATTAATTTTGAAGTTTGGTACCAGACTCATCTGTACCATTCATTTTACATATTTTAAAACAAGAACAACTATTTCTTTTCTCAGCATAAGATTTAATAATAAACACTAAAAAAAACCAATAAAAAATTTAAATGCTTAAGTATGCACATTTGCTAACTCTTAACTCATGATTTCTTTACTCAATGTATCCTTCCAGACAGGAGGGGGGAAAAAAAAATAAATTATTGGTTTCTTTCAAGAGAAGTTCAGTACTCGATGCATAATAGCCTGACTGTGTTGGGTTTTCTCCAGTGATTTTTAAATGTTCTAGTACATTTTAGGAAAAAAATGGTTCAAGTACTTGTGCATATTAGGGCTAATCCTGGCAGTCAAACAAGTATTGTGCTGCCTTTTCCCATACAAACCATTTCATTCCAAGACATATGAACTATTGTTATAGAACATAACCATCATTTTTAAAATTCAATAAACAGATAATGAAGACAAATCTAGAGGCTGTTAGACACAAACAAGGTTTCTCAAATACTTCCTCCCTAGAAACTGTTCCACTGAAGTCCTACAAGATTAAGTATACACAGAAGCTAGAAGAAAAACTAAGGATTCATCCTACAAAAATCTAGACACAAAACCAAAAAATATGTAGTAAGATAAGCTGGTGATCTGGCACATACTATTTAAAAACTGTATTTTGCAAAACAGTTTTCACGGTATTTGTAGTTTTAAAAAATACAAAACCAGAAAACCCCCTTGACCTAGCTTGAACATTTCATCCAGAAACCCCACAGCTGGATTTTTATTCTCTGAGCATTACATCAAATCAAAAATTAAAGCTACACAGAGAAACAAACAAACAAAAAAATAATCTGAGTGTGCAAGGAACTGACTGCATCTAGAACCTCTATGAGTATGTACATACCGCTGCTTTTATTTGAGCTAACTTCTTTTTACCCACATACAGAAAAAGATTTAACTGACCATAACAGCTTCTTAGCAATACCACTGGTAATGTTTTGACAGTTCTGTATAAAAAGTTCAGTCTTGAAACTCAAGAAATTTCAGTCCATTCTCCATTTTTACCACATTTAAAAATGAGACACCTTCCTTCCTTAACAATAAAAATATTATTTAAGCATACCCAAAAAGGCACTAAGGTCTAACAAAATTATTCTGAATTTCCTTTTCTTCAACTAATAAAGCATTTGTAAGACATTTTGTATATATATTTATTTACCAAATGAAGGAGTAGCAACTTACTCTTAAACATAAAAGCTAAAATTTACTTTTGCTAAATATAAAACTAATTCTCAGGATACAGTATACAAAATCAGGTATTCATGAAGAACACATTTTGTGTTATACTGCACTGTTATAGCTTTTCCGAAAGGTTTCTGTATTTAAAAAAAAAAAAAAAATAATTACCACAAGGTCATTCAATTCTTTTAAACACAGAAATCTACAAACAGTGACATATACATCAACAGTTGGAAAGTTGTAACTTAAAGATCGCATCTTTTAATCAGACCTTCTCATAAATGCCTGCCTCAAAGGAACCCTATTTGCTACAACAAGCATCTGCATGGTTTTAAGACTTAACTATGCAGACTCCTATTGCCCCAGGGCAGCACAAGTCTATTGAAAATGATCAGAGTGCAGAATAAACACCTTAAATTTTCCCAGAAAACCTCCACCAAATGTTTTATGTGCATTATGACAGAATAATAAAAAAAAGGGATGTTACAAAAACTTCAGCATGACGATTTTTTATGAAACTATTTCCCATCACATTTAGCAAGCAGAGAACTAATCCTATTGCCTGTCTACTCTTGACTGCAAACTACAATTCAATATAAAATACAACAACTTTCTATAATAATTATGTTCCTCTTAGAAGAAAGAGTAAAATAAAGTTAACTGTGCTGACTCATACTTTCCATAAATTACTAAAAAGGTGAAAGATTCAGACATTTTGCTTCTGGATAATAAGCCTAATATCTGTATCATGTGCAAAAGTGCAACTGTGTTTTAGAACTGAGGCCCAACTGAGTTTTTGTTATTAAAGAAAATATACTTGAGCCCACTTAACATCGAAAACAGTGGTTCTCGGTATCTTTTAAAGTTATGCTTTACATATTTAAACCTGTTTTACAACTGCAAGTTAGTAAAAAATACAAAATATAGACATAAACTGAAAATAACAAAGCTTGTATATAAATTGGTTTACAATTCAAAGCACAACAGTAAGCTTCAAATAATTACATTTCTGTAACACACAAGGAGGTGGGATGATTTATTTAAAATACTTGGTTATTTCTGCTCTTTTCTTCATGATCTGATGTCTGTTTAGCTGCTTGCAGTGTGTGCGTGCATACGTTTCGCTACATCATAGACATAGGTTATGTCTGGTCGCTTCTCTGGATCCGGGTTGATGCACATATTAACTAATTGTCGCAGCTAGGAAAGGAAAATAACATGACAGGATCGTTGGCTTTCTTACAAATAGTATTTGTGTATTATCAAATTCAAATTAGTAAGACTGGCAAAAATTAGCCAAACAGCAACTCTGCATTAACACACACCCTCCCTCTCTTGACACACTGCACACTGTTCTATGCAAGCATACATGCAATGTACTCCCATGATTTTTACATTTTGTACTGTTGTCCAGGAAAATGATGAACAAATTTAAGTTCTAATGCTTTTAACATATAACTTTAGATATGGATTTAGTCCCATTACACATCATTTAAATTAAAAATTCTTGTGCTTTTGGAGGGCTATGCCTGCAAATCCCAGAAGGCTGACAGTAGCACAGAGAGAAGGTAAATCGGGACAGCTTACCTGTTCACTTCTGATACAAGAGTTAGCCAGCAATAAATGGCACTGCTGCATGACAGGTTCCCACAAACAAAAGGCAGAGATTCTCCTTATAACACAGTTAACCTGCAGAACCTCCTGCTGCTAGAAGGTACCAATACCCATGCACTAAGGAAGCAATTTAACAAATTAAACCCACCGAGAGCTATTTAATATAAAGACTCCACCTTTGACTGAGGAAATTTGTGAACTTAGAACTGGAAGCTGGGAAATTATTTTTGGGAAGTATCACATTATTCTGGCCCTGTTACTCCACTTGCCCACTATTGAAGACATGATATTGGATTAAATAACTTTTGGTTTATGTTGTTGTATCTGCTTTTAGGATTAAACCCTTGATTTTTTTCTTTATGTTCAAATATGTCCACGGGAGCCTCTACCTGGAAATAAACAAATCAGTGTATGACTAGAAATCCCCACGTTTCCACAAACACCATAATTTACTGGGTCTTCTGTAGCGCACATACTCAGCAGAAGCAACCCCAAAGAGCTTCCACACCACTCAGATACTTCTCACCGCCTTCACAAACTGACAGAACAGTTGCAGGGTCTCCTTTCTCCTCTGATATGCCTAAGAACTTATAATGTTAGAACTTAATATATTGTCTGGATAACCTTCTGATGGGGCATCTATTTTAAAATTGTGCGCATCTCAAGCATTTTTCAGTGCTTCATGAGGACTTGCTAAAATGTTTATCATCCTTTGCAAAAGCAATTTAACCAACTCTGAAGCTCTTCCTTTATGCTTTTATTAGCTTTGCTAAATCCTCCTGTATCTCCTTATAGCGAGGGGGCAGGGGGGATATGAGGGGCACGACAGAAAAACACCTTGTTCCACCCTTCTATGGCAGTATGTCAAATTTGGTTCAGTCTCCCCCCCAGTACTATTAGTTATGATTACTAAAAAAAAAATCTGCAATTACGGCAACTAACACAAAGTGATCTCATCACCATGATTATTCAAAAGTAACATGGACTGCATATTCAAACCTGCCATCACAGAGTTTTCTTCCTGCTTTTTATAAAAGACCAAGAAGGATTTTAAACTACAAGTATACTCCTTTCACAGATTAATTTAAATGCATGGGAATAGGAAATCAAAAAGTTAAGAAACACTGCATGCCACTATTTAAAACTTTGTCCATTAGCTGTTGCAGAAACATTGCAATTTGTATAGAATGTACACATTTTTCATATTTAACAATCCAAAAACTATGTCACTAGACTTTCACCTTCTTAAGCAAGAAGAGCTTAATATTTAAAAATAAGATCATTAATTCTGAAGATAGTGGTCAGATTGCTGTATTAAAAAAACCATCAAAATAATCTGTAACAGACTTGCTATTTGAATCTTAAATATGCTAAGTATAATTTGACTAATAGAGTTATAAAAGCCATCATATTGCTTCTGGCAACCAATAAATAAAATACAATACCACTGACAGGAGAAACTATTAGCCTGTAATAACTCCCAAACATTTAGAGAATAGAATGTTGGAAATTATGAACTACTGTAAGAAATAATAATAGCCAACATGTAATAGAAATATGCAAAGAAAACAATCTCCTGTAGAAGCAGGTGAGAGACAGTGTAAGCAACAGGCACAAAGTATTAGCAGAGATGAGCAGCTTGCTATGCCACACCTCGGACAGCCTGCAGGAAAAACAGGAAAGACTGAAGAACATCCCAAAACCTCAAGCCTGAAGTTAGACGCAAATAAGTAAACATTTTGTAAAGAGAACACAAGTGTAATTTATCTGCAGAATACTACACCGAATCTTGTACGCATACATTTATCTTTCTCTGTGAAGACTTCCATTTGTTCAATAGAACTACATACAGTAAATAAAGCCTTAGTAAAAGACCTTGAAGGAGTGAAACCTATAAAGCTATCAACAGAAGGGAAACAGAGTATTCTTTTTCCTGTTTTTACCAGATGTATATCAATAACTTTACTGTAGGCAGAACAGCAGAAGTAGATCTTCAGGAAATTTACCTGTGAAAAGCATGAGAAGCTTTGTTTACCTCCAGTAGGCTACTTCATGTCTTTTCAATCCTGGCTTGCAGATAACACTGATTTTTATTTTTTTTTTTCTAAACTGAACTTTATCATCTAAAAATCAATTTCAGACTCAAAGTGTTAAGTCATTAAACAGGAAGCCTTCCTTCAGAGTTACTCTGTTACCTGTTACAGTATAATTCCAAGCTTCAATAAAATGGCTTCATTGCTTAGAAAGTAACTGTAGCAAAATGGCATCATTACTCAAAAGTACATGTAGAGCTTTAGGTCCTATTAATTCCTGTACGTACACTTGCAAAAGCCATTCACCCACATGGTGTCTTGATGGGTGGCTTTTTGTAGCTTCTTATTTTTTACTGTAACCAAAATGTAGGTACTAATTGTTAGGATGCAAGAAAGGATCTACAAAAATATGTTCACAGTAACAGTCACTGAATCAGTTTACTCAAATTCTCTTCCCAACATAGTGCAAGTGGTGAGCTCAATTAGTGACAAACCTTCACTATTACTGTAACAAAACAAATCACGGAACCATAGACCTCGCTTGGCTATGAGTCTTAACATTTAAATGTTGGTCATTCCTATTACTGGAAAATTTCTTTCCCCCTCCCCAGGCCAGAATCTCAGTTGTAAGGCAGGAATGCTCAGCTGAGTATGCTTGTGACACTGCACAACGATAGTGCAGACTCCTGAGTAATTTCAAAATTTTTGAGCCTTGTTATTGAAGAGCAACCTTTGGGAGAAGGTGAAATAATTTTGCTATACAGGAGGAAAACAGTTACGTAGGAAGACAGACTTTCAGGACTGAAACTGAGACCATGCTGGATGCTAATACTTGGTTATAGCACTATTCCTTCTAACTCCTACAGGGATATCCATTTCAATAAACCTGAAATCTGCTTGTCAACCCCTCTAGTATTAATAAAATTTCCAATGTAGCAGAAGAGCCCAACAGTACCATGGGAAGAGGTACTGCGATTCTGAAGTCAGACTACCATTAGAGACAGAGTAATTTTTTACTATCCATCACAGACTGGCCAACAGGCAGAGCAAACTTATGAGTGAGCTGGAGGGACCTCCTGTTGCATTCCCAAGCTGCAAACTTCTTTGGCTGCTTATTGTTCTTAACCTCCTCTGTGCACTTAGCACAATGACTGTCTTTAGCCTGGAGCTTACCCTGACATTGGAGCAGTGGGACACACTTTCTTTAACTTCAGCAGGTTTTTCAGCTATGAAATAAATAGTTATCACTCAAGTCAGGAGGAGGGGAAAAAGACAGAAATATGACAGGCAAGTACTCTGCATTGTTAGCTAGTTTAAGAAGATAAATTTTCACATAGGAAATTCTGGATGAGGAAAAAAACCACAAAACAATTCTTACTCTGAATAGGACACATTCTTGAAGTCCTTTCTTGGTGTTGTTCTCAAGAACTTCTGCTGGCAACTAACTCTACCACTGTGGACCTGCTGGCTCATTCAGCCTTCACCTCTGAGTAGGAGGTTGGCTGTCGACTTTAGAAATGCACCTCATTCAAAAGGAAGATTTAAAAACTCCATTTATCATTAAGTCAACATGATACTAGTATTGGCTGTTGAGATTTTAAGAGTATTGATCGGGAGTGGCAAGGGAGCCTCATCTTTGAATTCCCTAAAGCCGAACAGCTTCCAGCAAATGCTGAGTACTCACCCTGAACAGCAGACTTTCTTAAAGAATATTCAAAAATTAAGATAACCAAAGTTGTTAAACATTTGAAAATCTTGGCCTGTGACTCTACTGCTGAAGCAATAGTTTGTGAAAATGCATCATAGGCTATTAGGATTTCTAATCAAAAAATCCTATCCATCTGTCCATCTATCTTAAGGTGCATCTTTCTGTCACACTTATCTGATGACACAGATGCCATACATTACTAACAGGTTGGTCTTACAGAGAGTTCAAAATTTAGAAGTGTCACATCTTAAAACTCATTAAAATTTACTTACAAAAAGTTTCTCTAAAAAGCACTTGTCTTGTATTTTTTAATGTAAGTATTTACACTCCTATATCAGAGGATGCAGAGATCAACATTCAGTGAAATCTAACTTTCAGAAAATTCTTTGTTATAAAATGGGTTTTACTGGTCAGTGAACCCTGTTCTTCACTGCTCACTGAGTGTGCTTCCAACCTGGTTAAAGGTTTGACACCTAGATTTCTCATGCAGGTGAAACATTTAGGACAGTATCCCAATATGACAGATAACACTTATTTGTTTCTGGGTTTTTTTCAGTTCATGCCAGCACAGTATTTTTTCATACAAGTAAAAAAAAAAGGTCTGGTTTTGGTGCAATGACTAACAAACATTATCTATTTTTCCATGTACTTTAGTGAAGACACAAGTCTTTATATCAGAATATAAAAACATTCCCATTACGGTATCCATAGTTGATTACTTAAGTATTTTAAGTATATTACTGTAAGTATTTTCATACTTATGACAGCTCTGATTCTCTCATTATCTTTTACAGTAACGTATATGTATTTCGCAAATAACTGGTTTATCCAAGGTACAGAAGTACATGTCTGCTTTGAAATAAAGAAAACATGTTGTGCTTTGCATTTGTTTTCAACACTAGAAACTATACAGATCTAAGTAAAAGGTGGAATCTCTTTCCCCATCCAAACTTTAAGACCTTCTATCTGGGCCAGACTTTGATATTTGCCCCTTGGCTGGGAATCCGCATATCCAACTTCACACTTAGCTGCAGTGAAGTAGCCCTGCAGGCAGGCCAACTTCAACGAACCACTAGTGGTATCATCATTAAAATCCTGCTGAAGGTCACCATGGAAACCGCCTGCTGAGGCTTCGCTGCTGCACTCGGCATCTCCTAATCAGCTACCATGTGAAATGCAAATTCAGACAGTCTGAAAATTAGTCAAGAAGAATAGAGGATGAGGATGCAGATATGTGAAATATTCATGCGCTTCATGGAAAAAGGAAGACAGCATGAATGACACAACAAAGAACGGCCCCTGACATTCTTGCTATCATTTTGCATTATTGTTCACACCCTACCGTATTTCTAGGCCTCCAGTTCTGAAGTTGGTTATATGAACTGCCATATTTATAGTCTACAATAAATAATAATTAAAAATGGCCAAGATAAAATGACTAATTGGAAAACCCACGAAAAAGCATAGTGTATAAACTGCACAATAGATCATTATTTCATCCTTTGTAACATCACTGAATTATCTTTTCAAGTCCAGATTGTTTCATAAAAGGGGAAAAATTGTCATTATAAACACAAAACAAAAGACTGGGCAGCAATCTTTTATTAGTAGTCCAATCACTGTCTTTGAACACAAAAAAACTTCAGGTTCAGAATTACAACTCCTACTCTATAAATGAAATTGCACAACACTATGTTTATTAAAAGTATTTCAGTGCTTGTGTTTATTTGTGTTTTCAAAGTAATCTTTAATTCATGTATGCTGAATTCAATTAGAATTGGTTACTAATACGTGTTCTTTGGTTTACAGCTTCTATCAGTTTGCCCTGTTCTTTTCAAAGTGGGAAAGTATTTCAAAACTAGCATCTCAGAACATTCACAAGCAAGCATTTATATTTTTTCATTCAGTTACACTAAGAAAAATATTTATTCAGTTTCTTTTCATTTTAGAGCTTAAGAAAGCAAGTACCCCTCCTTAAATGAATTAATGACAGTAAGGAACGGGTTACCTCTCAGCTTAAAACAAATACTGCTGTGATATGCATGGGTATAATGTTCAAATTCAATTATATTATGTCTGCCTATATTTCTCTGAAATTTACTGTTAGCGTTGTCAAGAACCACTCTTTCTTGCAAGAGAACTGCTGTTCAATTGTATTGAACAGCACATCATAGTTTTACAATGCAGTCAAATGGGAACAAAACAATTCATTTTTACTAGTGAGTTACATTATATCTAGTTTAATGCAAGCCCCTTGAGAAACAAGACTAGTGCACTAATTTACTGTACAACATAAACTTGTATAGTTGTGCTTTTAGAAAAGCATACTATAGATGTATGACTCAATCCCATTCTGGCATGTAGAACATATCATCGTGCATTCTGGGAAAGCATTTTGTCATACTTGAAAGCAAGCTCAATGAAATTAAGAATCTTAACAGTATGAGGTTTTCATCGTTAATCCACCCCAATTTAAAATCGTATCAGAGACTTGTTTTGACAGGAACATTTGAGCAGGTTCAACAAGCAAACACTTACGGGCATAATCTGCAAATAACATAAAATCACACAAGTTCATTTACTTCCCTGGAAGTGTGCCAGCTTTACACAAACTGAGGATCTAGCCCATGAAAAGGAAAATTACTTACTTCCTCTGAATAGTGATCTGAAGGGAGAGGTGGGTAGTCACACTGTTCTATCTTCTTGCATAGGGAGTACAAGTTCATTTTATCACCATAAAAGGGACTCTGCAGTGCAGCCATCTGTTTAAAGAAAATGTAGTTTTCTTTTGTGTTTTTAAGTAAACTTGTTTCATCATAAAATCTGTAATACTAACAAATCAAACATGATTTTTAACAACTTCTGATTTCCTGCTTACAAGTATCACAGTGCTAAAAAGTGAAGTTCCAAAACTGTTACTCTAACCAGAGGGTGTACTTATTCTATGTTGTACAGTCGTACCTGTCATACTGCAGTATAAGGATTGAATTGTATATCATTAGAGTTTTATTAATCAAGTATGAGGACAAAATTAATAGTTTCTCATACTGCTGTGAGCGCGGAGGGTCCTTGCACCACAAGGAAAACTCAAAACCCACAATGTAATTTTCCTCTGAAGACCTTCTGGAAGAAAACATGTCATTTATTTGAAAACATAACCTGATCTAAAGCAATATTGTATGCTGAAAATGGTGGATATCAGTAGTAGGTTTTGTAACCTTCCATAGCTATTACACTAGACTGATACAGCTGCTTTTTTTTAAAATCAAGAAAACTAAAGTTAACATCTATACTTCAAAAAAAACCCAAACACAGAAACTTTGTAATTCAGTATGTTATCCAAAAATACTTCTAAAAACAAGTATCCCAAATGTCATCGGAAGTGTAGAACTGGCACCCATTACTGACTGCAATTTACAATTGTAATACAAAAATAAGAATATTAGAGAGCACTTATATAAATGATCAGCTTAAAATCAGCATTAGTAAACCTACACTTTATTTCCAGACTGTTACAACTTGACATTTAAGGTGGAAACAAATGTTACGGTTAGCAGGATTACAAATTTAAAAATTCATTTAAAATCTCTCCACTCTGTTCAAAGCCTTCTAAGTCTTTGAACCGCAGCAGCACGAATGCTGCTTTGAGTGCAGCGCTGCCCCAAAGTCAGTCACCCTTTTCTACATGTGCTAATAAGTTTGATTTTGGAAGGACAATGTGTACATTCCCCAGACAGGCAGAGTGTGTGTGAAACACGCTAGTCCATGCTGTGCTACTCAGTGAGCTTCAGCAGGGACAGGACAAGCTGAAAATGGCTCTCATCTGTCTTGTGGTCTTCCAGATAGCAGTTTAACTCTTTCATGACTAAGCACCGATAGTGCTGAGGGAAAAAATGCATGAAGAAAATTACTAAAATTCTCTTACATTTACTTTCTATATGATAAAAATGATCTCATATAGTTCAGTACTTTTTCATATTATCTTCAAGTAATAATAAATCATTTTAAAGCTCCCAAAACAAATACCATACTACAGTTCTAACCTATAGTCCTCCGAAAAATTCTCTTACTATATTACCAAAATAATGTTTGTTTTTGGATTTGCATGACATTGTCTCTTACCTTAAAAAGAATGTTAAAAATGCAAGATAAAGACCAAAAAAAAATAAGAAAAAAAAAATCAACTGCAGGGTCTCTACGCATGCAGAAATTCTAAATAAATGTACAGATACTTATTTTCGTACTCTAGGTGTTCATTAAAAAGTACTTTTGTTTGAACGCTGCGGAGTGTTAAAAAAATTCTGAATGTCCCCTAAGGAGTTAAAACAGGAATACTATATTTTCATGCATCTCCTGCTTTGACAGATGAAAAATGTCAACTGTCCTGTTTTTATTTTCAAGCTTTTGCACTATTCATCTGGTTCATTAGTGCATCTCGCTGCTGCCCCTGACAGCTGCTCGCCCTCTCCTCCCAGCAGCTGAATTTTTCAGGCTAATTTGATCCTCCACACTGAGACGATCGCTAGAATGATTGACTTGCTCCCTGACCTCCAGGGTCTGACTTTCCTGATTAGTATTCTGGGGGTGTCTGAGGGACGAAAGCCCACTGTCTGTCTTCGGGGCTGGTGGCAGCTCTCTCTCTCTCTCTTTTTTTTTTTTTTCTTTTTTTTTTTTTTTTTGAACTGTAAGCCACCAACCTACAACCCTGTAAGGATGCAATTGCTACGCTGAACAATAAAAGGAAATGTGTAAGACCTACTTTTCCATGTAAAGGTCCATGTAGCAAAAGCACAGCATCTTGATTTTAATTAGTAAAGTCTACTTTGTTGCATATCAATTAAAACTCCAGTGGTAGTGTTTTTGAGGTTACAGAAATACCGGGGGCTCTAAAAAAAAATCAGACTTTAAAATATACATTTAAAAATCTTGTGGGTCACACAGTTAGCACTGAGTAATGGACTGTAATACACGTAAAAAATAGTAATTTTTAAAAACATACATCACAACAAATTAGCCTAAACTTAAAATTAAAAATGACCGAAAAGACTTTAGCAGCAATTAGGCATTTATTGAGAAGTGATATACATGCCACAGATTTTCTCCAATTAAGCTGGAGAGAATCCAGATCACATATGAGCACATATCAACATGAAATCAATATAATAAAACATGCTAAAATGCATGCAATAGATATATCACAAGACACCCAGCACAAAACTGCACGGATAATAAAAATACCATGCATTAGTCCACACGTCTTGAAGGGGCTTAAGTAACCACTTTCAAGTAATTGAAAAAGAGAAAAACGCTAAGCATGTATTTTGAGTTCACTATACCTAAAATTTCAAAACTGCATCTCAATGATCAACAACAAAACACACCCCTTTCCCCCACCCCCCCCAAACCCACCCACACAAAAGGAATAAAACACCACAAACATCTGGTATGTTGTAGAATTAACTAAATGGGATAAATGCACCTCTAAAAAAGGTAAAAGCTATAGTTGAAGACACGGCCATATACTACAGCTATATATTATATATCAACAATAAGTATC